>NC_092863.1:104938436-104950724 GCF_032062135.1 Pyxicephalus adspersus | reverse complement strand
TATAAAAGGAAGACCAGAGGGCAGATTTGATGAAGGAAACCTGGGGTGCGGATTAAAGCCATAGAAAGCTAAATGTTATTTACACAGATGGGTTGGGGTGAAGGAAAGGTTAAGTTTTAGGGTCAGGATAAGTGTTGGGTAAATATAGGTGGGGGGGGGGGGTAACTTTTTCTTTACCCTGAATTCCCTTCCATGCTTCCAAAAGCAACATCTGGAATAATCAATCCCAGACCTGTCTCAGACTATGAATGACCTCTGACACTTCAGGGACCCCAGCGGTCACATGACCCCTATTAAACCAGCATTGTCCCAGGGGGCATTCTAGTTACACCCGCTCATGTCATGTGACCATCACAGACACCAATGCCTTGATCCTGCCAGCAGACAGAAAATCCTTTCTATAATAATGGCGGGCTCATATAATAGACGTGGCAGGTTATCCTCTTCCTGAACTCTGTTCAGCAATCCCTATCCCAGGCTTTTTATAGCTGGAGTGCAGATTTAGGAAAATATGACAGGGGAGGCTCAGTCTGCACACCGGGTCACCCTGGGGCCTATAAGAAAGGGAAGTTTCTATGCTGATGGCTGAATTTTCCTGACTGACAGACGGCTGTGCACAGCTGCCGGACTCTGCTGGAATGTTAGAGAACAAATACAAACACAAAACACCATTCAAAGCAGTCCTGTGCTCCCTTTGACTATTAGATGTCCGCAGTCATTCAAAATTTAGGGATTCAATGCTGTGAGCGCAGAGCACCACTCTCAGTAAGACTGGTAATGACAGAATAATATATCAATGGCTTGCAATGCAATGATCCTTCACAAAACAGAACTAAATTACCCAAGGGCCAGAGGATGAAGCTACTAAAAAAATATTGAGGGGATATTTGCTCATACGTAATCCATAGTCATGTCTCAAATAAATAGTGCAACACTTTTCTATCCATAAATCCATTATTTGCAGTAAAACCTAACAAATCTCTTTCCACTATTCTTCTTTCATTTCATTTTTGTCCTTTGCTTATTGTCTGGCCCAGCTTGTTGCCTATGACTCAATTGTTTATTTCAATGTCTAATAAATGGTTCTACATTTGGGTTCAGGGGGTGGAGGAATTGATTCTGGTTTGTTGTTAGCTACTTTATATGTTTATTATGTTACTTTAGGCAACATTTGTGATTTGTAAATATTTATTAATTCTTTCCTTGACCCTTGTACTCTCCTTATTCTCTTTGTTTTGAATATAAGTCCTATTGAAAGTAAAAGTAGTAAAACATGTGCCATTTTCTATAACAGACCCCTACACAAGGGCACAAGATAAAAGCCTATACAGAGATAAACTGAATTCCCTAAGGGGCAGAGGGTAAAGCCGCTGCTGGACCTTTAAAGCAGTTTATATGACAATATGGGATAAATAAAATAACTATTACTCATTAAATCTATGTATCCAGAAACAATCAATCCACAAATTCTTACACCAGACCTAGAGAGGAAAAGGATATAACGTTGTACAAAAGAGAACTAAGTGACACAAGGACCAGTGGATGAAGATCTTATGGATCTGCTTAAAGGAGCTATTGTTCTAAGAAATCAAATAATGAAGTTAGAGAAATCAATTTAGAAATGTTTTCTGTACAGTTGGGATTTCTTGGTTAAACATAAATCTACATCTGTGTGTATATCTGGAGATTGTTACTTTTTAATATTTTTCATGTGGGTTCAGTATTGTAGTTTTGTATTGGAGTATAGTAGTATAAAGTTAAAGCAAAATGTTCATTAAAAAAATTAAGTTACGTACCTTTTTCTGTGAAAAACCCACGATCCATGTACAAACCAAGCCCAGTGAGTCCTGCAATGTTTTGGCTTCTCTCATCTTTCTGGGGCTCAATGTTCCACCCCGTGCCACTTTCTTCTAGATTCTTTCGGACATCTCCTGATTTTGCACAGGAGCCTTTCCTTTATATTTTGGTAAATATGGGATAATAGGTAAGCTTCAAGCTTATGAATATATACTATTTTTTTTTATCATCTGAGGTGAATGTTTGTGACAATCTTGGGAGAAAATAAACATTCACTAATATTCATTTCCAGCAATCTTTATATGTACTTTAAGTTTCCTAAGTGCCAGAGGATGAAGCTAGTACTGTTGTTACTTATACATTTTCCTAAATAATAGGCACATGGGTTGTATCACAGCCCCATACAAGCTCCATTGTTTGTTTCAGGTGAGTATTTGTTATTGTGATTCCTGAGAATTCTCCCTATCCTTACAATAGCCAGATCTTCCGGTGTGCCGCATGACGCCATGCCGCTCGGCTGCAGCAATGCCCGGCTCTGTATCTGCTGAGCTGAAAAAGCCAGAAAAGTTTAAATAAACACTTTCTTTCCATTATGAAGAGTTTAATTACTCTCTGAATGGAGTCTGGAGAAGCTGGCTGGCTGCGGCCGCTATAATGAATTTGTTTTTACAGTATAGGAACCCAATGATTGCGGTGAGGCACTGCCCTCGGCTCGTAAAACCAACCAAACTGAATACTCAAATGTTGAATGAAATACTTAGAGATTGTATGCTTTCCTTTAAACGCCATCTTTGTAGAGGAGATTGAAAAAAAAATGTATGCAAGGATTTTAGTGGATTGTTTTGCTGATAATTACATTTGCCTTACAACCTCTCCTTCAATAAATCTTCCCTCTAGCTCCACCTCTATTAAATCTGCACTCCATTAAATTTGCCTTCCATCCTTTCCTTTAGTCTTACACTGTCCTGTCCCGGACTGAAATTGCCTACTCTAATTAAATTGCAGACAGCGCTGTGCCACCCCCTCCCACCAGCCATGCTCTGCTTACATTGCATAGAGAAGCACAGAGATCCATTGCTGATATTTCTAAGTATAAATAAATAAAATGAAAACAGATTTTGTTTAAAATGTGATCAGCATGTTGATGATGGGGGATAGGAAGAACCAGAAAAGCAAATGAACCTCGTATTTATAATGCCAGAATTCCAATTCCAATTTTTTAATCCCAGGCTTTAATGATTGTTTTATTTTCTGTCCGAGATTGGAATTTCCAGCTGTTTCAAATAAAACATGAAACCTAAAAAGAAAGCAAATGCAGCCAATGCAATGTGTTTGTAGGACTGCATTCTGCTCAGCACAAAATCTTCATGTGAATATTTGGGGGAATCAGAAACGTTGTTTTGACCCATTTTTGGTAGTTCCCCAGTCTAGAAGCGGTTAATGGTCTCCTTTCACTTTCAAGTTCATGCTCATGAGTCACCGACTCCAATCCATTGCTGTCTTTGTCCCTGAGTGAATGGTTGGCCAGAATGAGACGTTTGATGAGCGATGACCCATGCCGCGGTCCCCGAGAGACCGGCCTGGAATGTGTCACTTCCCCTTTAATGCTCTGCGTTCCATCATGGAATCGGGGTTATGAAGAGGGGATGAATGATGACTTGTTGTGGAATGGGAGGGGAGCGTTATGTCACCCTGGGGTCATCTACAATTCAGCATTAATGGTGGATAAAAGATGCCCCGTGATGTGGATAAAGCGCTATGGCGGTGCTGGATGACCCCGGGCATTTTAGGAACTAGAAGTCCCAGAATGTCCTGCAATCAGTAACACTTATCAGACTTCTAAGGCCAAAAGTTGAACCAACCATCACACCTATTCATAATAAAATAATGCGGACCCCCTCTTATTGATGGCGCTCTGGTGGTTGCAGTGAAGGGCACTGACTAAGCTGCCATATCGGTTTATGATGTGAAGGTGACTCTGGGTGATTCCTAAACAAATATGGTGGCATTATTCTGCAGATGAAGCCTTGGTTAGGTGTATACACTCCCATCATTTACTTTGCTGCACCCAACTTATATGAAATGACCAGTTTCAGGACCTGCTGGGGTGGTTGGATCATCTATTTAATTGCCCTCTGTTGCCTCTGACTGCCCGTTGTACCTATAGAAGTGACAGGTTCACTTTAATTGAACCGATTGGAACAAGTTTGCAAGGTGCTTGCTCCACCCCTCTATGTCCCCTGAATGCCAAGGGTCTGACAGATGATTAGTACAGGGGGCTGATAAATCGCTTTCACCCATCTCAGACACTAATCATTGCGGGGAGCCTCTCCGGGGTCATAATCCTGACTCTGCCCTTATTCATAGGCTCTATCATGACATTTATGCCTTTACAAGGAGCGCAGAGCCGGAGTCTCCTGGCCCTACATGGAAGGGATTTAGAACTGGTTACACTAACTGGGATTTATCATTACAAACACTGGAGGAGTCTGTGGAGCCGCTCATACCTGTGCGCCACTTTTATATATACAGATAGCGCAAATATCCTGGGACTGCTAACCCTTCCTGTGCCGGAACAGGTACAGCAGTGGGCCCAGGGGGTGCTGCATCTCAAGGGTGCAGAGAATCACCCCTAGAACTTCATTGATGACACTCCAATCGCTTCCTGGATCATTGCCGCTCCCATTGCCTCTCATTTACCTAGCATCTCTGCTTTATGTATTTATTTATCTATTTTTTTATCTATTTATGTAGTGCATCTCCCCTGTGATCTCTGCTCTCTGTTGTGCATAGTTACATAGTTACATAGTAGGTTGGGTTGAAAAGAGACATACGTCCATCAGGTTCAACCACTAGGGAAATAAACATATCCCCGATATAAAACACAATAAGAAATAGTTGGTCCAGAGGAAGGCAAAAAAACAAAAAAGAAAGCTGGTACAATTTGCTCCAACAGGGGAAAACAATTCCTGATTCCATGAGGCAATCGGATGTTCCCTGGATCAACAGTCACTGGTATTTTACATTAAATCCTTAATCCCCAGTTATATTTTGTGCTTCTAGAAATCATCCAGCTTTTTCTTAAAGCAATGTATAGAACTTGCTGAAACTACTTCCTGTGGGAGCCGATTCCACATTTTCACACCTTACAGTGAAGAATCCCTTCCTTATCCGGAGCTTAAACTTCTTTTCCTCCAGATGCAAAGAGCGCCCTCTTGTGCTTTGTAATGACCTTACAGTGAATAATTGGGAAGAGCGTTCTCTATATGAACCATTTATATATTTTTTACAGGGAGATCATACCCCCCTAAACGTCCCTTCAAGGGAGAATAGATTCAGTTCAGCTAATCTCTCCTCATAGCGGAGCTCCTCCATTCCTTTTATTAGTTTAGTTGCCCTTCTCTGCACTCTCTCCAATCCCACAATATTAAATGTCATTTGCCACTTGGCTGCCCAATCACACAGTACATCCAGGTCTGCTTGTAGATTATAGACATCCTGTATGGACTTAATTCCATTACATAGTTTGGTGTCATCTGCAAACACAGAAATAGTACTTTTATTTCCCAAACTCTATATCATTTATCAAGATGTTAAACAGTAAAGGTTCCAATACTGAACCCTGGGGTACACCACTAATAACCTTAGACCATTCAGAGTATGAATCATTAATTACAATTCTCTGGATGAGATCTTTAAGCCAGTTCTCTATCCATTTGCAGATTGACTTTTCTAAACCTATCGACCCTAACCTTTATAATAATCGTCTGTGGGGTACAGTGTCAAATGCTTTAGCAAAGTCCAAGTACACTATAATAACTGCTACTCCACTGTCTACCTGTTTACTTACTTCCTCATAAAAAGAGTACATTTGTTTGACTTCTGTCTTTCTTAAAGCCATGCTGACTATCACTTATAATATTATTTTCTAGCAGAACTCCTCTATGTGGTTCTTTATTAAACTCTCTAGGACCTTTCCAACTATGGATTTTAAACTAACCAGTCTGTAGTTACCTGGTAATGACTTTGCTCCCTTTTTGAAGATAGGAACCACACTGGCATTACGCCAATCCATCGGTACCTTGACAGTCTCTAAAAATGTTAAATAATGGCTTTGAAATAACCAAGCTCAGCTCTTTGAGGACACATGGATGTAATTCATCAGGTCCTGGTGCTTTGTCCACCCTAATTTTTCACAGCTGTTTTTCAACCATATCAATTATGAGCCATTGTGACTCATTTAAGGCAGTGACATTGCTATTATGAATTTGGACTTGAGCTCTGCCATTTTCCTTTGTGTACACAGAGCTAAAATAAAGTGTTTTGTAAATCTGCCTTGTCTTTATCCCCAGTTACCAACCCAGTGACAACCCTTCCATCTCCCCTGTGATCTCTGCTCACTCCAGTGCAACGACCCTGTGATTTCTGCTTTCTGCAGTGGTCAAAGTTCTTCTTTAGCCAGATGACAAAGTGTTTTATGTGCCAGTAAATCTGTCAGCTGTGGAATTCATTGTATGAGCTGTGCAGTGTGACAGCTGCTCTTCCCTTTCTAAACAGCCCATACATCAAGGAACAAATAATCCTTACATTCCCCAGAAGACTCCATGGAGAGGCCTTCAAACAGAGGCAGGTTACATTCATCCACTCCAGGATTATAAATAACATGGCCTGCAGGAGAGAGAAGAGGCAATTTCCATGAAGACAGGCAGTCTGTGGGAAGAACTCTACATTGTGAATGTGCTGGGCTATGGCGTATGGTGCAGCTACTGTACATCACCATTAGCCGATGATGAATTGATCTGAGCTCAGGAAGGGAGGTCCTCTTTGTACACCCAGGACAGACATTGTTTTTCAGCCTTCATCACATCCGTTGTTTCCGTATTATATTTAGGAAATTCCTATTTAATTAGTATTGAGACAAATGAATCTGAACCCACACATACAGGCGTTATGAAATATAACTCAAGCCTCCTATGAACTCAGAGTATCATCATCCCATGTGTTAAAAGACGGACTTGTTTTGTTACCTCTTATACTCTTTGATATGTTGTATTATTGTAGGAAATGGAACATCAGATAGAGAACGTCTGTATTTCGTAGACTGGCATGTATGTAGGTACACAGGGGGTTATAGGAAGGTGAATGGAGAAAGGTCAGGACAGTTATTGGTATTTCTGTTCATTGGAATGTTTATTAACTTACAGACTTCCTATCCATGTAGAAAAATAAGCCAACAATAAGAAGTGTAACTAGAGGAAGCACGAGTACTAAAATACTCTATAGGACCAATAGCGTGAGGGCACCTGACCATTGCACCTACTAAATGGGTAAAAGAAGATCACCATATGACTGGGCGTAGGTATTTCCGATGATGGGTCCTGCTATTACTCCAATATACAAAGTTATTGTAGAGAATGGTGTCACTCCAGTCATGTGGTCACAGTATGGTGAAGACCCCTTGTGTTCCACCATGACCCCTGTGTAAAAAGCCAAGTGCATAAAGACATGGCGTCACCAGTTTGGTGTGACGGAACTCGCCTGTCCTGACCTCCAGCACCTTATAGATAATAGCACAAGTTACTATGAACACAAAATCTTGCAAAAAGCCCACCTAAGAGAATGGAAATTGTTCTATGGGGATGGGGGGGGGTCTTTTTTATTACTGACAATGCTTCGTAATATTGACCAAAGAGCATTATAGGAGAAGGACACTAACTGGGGGTATTATAACAGGGTGTATCATAAGGGGAGGACACTAATTGGGGGTGTTAAAATAGAGGAAATACACTAACTGGGGGAATTATAACTGGAGCAGAACAAG
This sequence comes from Pyxicephalus adspersus, assembly GCF_032062135.1. Classification (NCBI taxonomy): domain Eukaryota; kingdom Metazoa; phylum Chordata; class Amphibia; order Anura; family Pyxicephalidae; genus Pyxicephalus; species Pyxicephalus adspersus. The sequence goes on along the minus strand of NC_092863.1, from coordinate 104,943,106 downwards.
GAAACCAGTAACTGGGGCATTAAAATAAGGGGTACTATAAGGGGAGAACAGTAGCTGGGGGTATTATAACAGAGGGCACTAATTAGGGAAAACACTATTTGGGGCATTATAACAGAGGCAATATAAGGAAAAGGACACTAACTGGGGACATTATAACAGGGGGTACTAAAAGGAAGGATACTAATAGGGGCATTATTACAGGGAGCACTATAAGTGGAGAACAGTACCTGGGGCATTATAACAAGGGCACTATAAGGGAAGAATGCTAACTAGGGGCAATATAACAGGGGCACTATAAGGGGTAAACACTAACTGGGGGCATTATAACAAGGGGTAAAATAAGGGGGAGACCAGTAACTAGGGCAATATAAAAGGGAACACTTTGCAGAGAAAAAAATGAATTGGGGCTTTGTAACAGGGGGCAATATAAGGAAAGGACACTGAATGGAAGCATCCTAATGGGGTTCACATATTTTCCAACGATGGCCAATATTTGGCCACTTCCACAGTCTCTCATGGTCATACATTTGTTGGTGTCCTGTGGTGCCTTTAATTTCCTGGGATACTTTCAGCACCACTTATATCTTTATAAATAACATTACATTGTAAGCCATTCCTTACTCTATATGAAACAGAAGTTTTGATTTATTTTGGCTGACTGCAGAACTGGACTTAGTGGTTGATTATTTTATGTGGCTGCCCACATCCTCAAACATCTGTCCAGGGCTGGGGAAATCACATTTGTGTTCTCGTTTCTGACACCTTGATGGGGCTCTTCTATTATATATATTAATATTATATTCCTGGGTATACACAGGGAATGGCAGTCGATGGCATTGTTTGCTCGGTGTCAGTAAAGTGGTTGGACACTGAATCCAGTTTTCCGATAAGGATCTGCTCAGGATTATCCATCACAGGTGAATGTGCCAGTGATATGATCCCAGTGCAGTCTATAGAAGCGAAGAGGTAGGATTAGTATTATCCCCGGCGGCAGCAGGTGGGATCTTGCATGTGTTCATTGAGGTCATTAAAGCTCTCAGTATAGCAGAGTTTAAGATCACTGGCTTATTCCAGCTTAAACTCAGTTTTTATTTCCAGTTGAGCGGGTTTAAAGATGATTTAAGGTCAATATTGCTACAAAAAGCAAAGGAAGTTTTATATTCTAGTTTTTGGAACCATTTAGTAACTTTACAAGGGCATGTGGATGGACTATGGGTAATTCATCACATGTCTGGCTGCTGGTGGACGTGTCCGTCTTATTTACCCAAGCAGAAGTGCACCAACTAATGAATATTGCTGGTTTACACTGAATGCAAAGATCAGTAAAATAAATTGTTAATGGCTAATTCTGGTCCCTTGGTTGTCCCACCCGGAGCTCCTTCTCTGCACCCCCTGGATACCATTCGTCTTTTTTTCCAGATGCGTTCATGGTGGTCATGCAACATACAGGGTTTATTTTCTCTTCTTCTCCAGGACTGGGTGATAGTCACTGCAGAAAGTCATCAATGACATCAATGTTGCTTTCTGCATCATCCCAATAGTGTTGATGTTTCCTCGAGGGCAGGTCCATGATGCCCTGCCCACACAGAATCCCCCAGGGCCCTTTCAGACTTGCAGTTGGAAACTGAATTTGTCAGCTGGCCCTCTCCAATTACTATACTGTCAACCGCAGAGATTCAAAACCACTTTGTCTTGTTGTTGAGGTTCAATTCCTCCACTATTAAAGGACAACCAACCATGCATCTAGAAGCTACTTGTTGCTTTCAGGAACTGCCTTGTGATCCACCACAACCATAGCCGCATGCAAACATGCAGAAAATGGTTTCCAACTGCTCCTAGAGCATGCAGAAGAACACTATAGTCATCCAAGTCTGAAATGGCCCCAATTCAACCCAGAAGACTGAAGCCAATGGTGGAAAATAATTACAGAAGTGGCAACCCTGGACAAGTATTCTTAGTTGGTGAATGTAAAAAAAGAAAAGAAAGAAAAATGATAAAGATCACCAGAGTTCTTCTTTACTTATATCATCGTATGCTTTTCAGCAACAGGTTTACATACTCCTTCAGAGGTCAGTGATTGGTATCCAACATTGATTCCCCGTGAATCATGTAACAGATCCTTCATTCGTGCATTGTCATACCCATAAAGTCATTTATTATTAATAACCTGACACCTAATACTAGCTGGAGGCGCCTTGAAAACACAAGTGGAGTCCATCCACTCATCATATCACGCATGTCATCAAGCGTTACGTTGCAAGCTGCTGACAGCATGATTAATGGAAACGCAACTTATCGATGGTGCACTATATTAAGCATTAAAACTTCACTCCAACCAAAATGTTTTTTAGGTTTGAATAGTGTGGGAAGTGTAAGGCTGCTTGGGTCCCCATTTGGGGGATTTCTGTGTTCTTACTAATATTTATTGGTTGTAAGACAAGATAGAACCAGAAGAAGGAGAGAATATCTCTGAAAATATGTGTTTTGCCTAGAATAGGACTTCAAGCCTTGAATTGCACCAAATCCTACTCTGCCCATGGATAGCTGGGTAGGCAGGACCAGGATAGGTGAATAGGTGACCACCCCTCTTTTATAGTCTGGATTTTGTTGCATTCTGGGAAAACCAGCTGCTAAAATATAAGAAAAGCAGTCCAGGTAATGGCACCATTGCTTCCACGTATCTCCAAAAAGACTATACCATGATATGCATGTGGAGCAGACTATGAGGCCCCATAGTATGGGACAATAGATAGTGAGAAATGATGCTTCACACCCCAATACTTCATTCTTTATTCGCAGAAGTTCGATGGTTGCTGCATCCCAGGCTCATTCAAATATATATATTGTTGCATCATCCTTTATCTTTCCATTATGGAATAGGGTGGAAACATTCATTGGAGAGATCACATGATTATCAGTTACCCCTGTAACTATTGCACCTATTCCATCCTGCCCCATGCAAAATGCCTAATTCTATCCAAGGAGTCATTGCCCTAAATTGGTGCGCTTTCTACATCCAGATGCTAAAATAAATCTGTGCACGATGAAACAATATCAAGCAAAATGAGATTCTTGGTCATGGTGGCTCAGTGGTTAGCAATCCGGTCTTTGCAGAGCTGGGTCCCAGGTTCGAATTTCAGCCAGGACATGGTTTTCCTCCAACATTCTAAAAACATGCAGTTAGGTTAATTGGCTTCCCCCCAAAATTCTCGTAAGACTGTATTAAAGACATATGACCATGGTAAGGACATTAGATCGTGGGACAGCCAGTGACATGACTACGGACTTTGTGCAGCACTACGTAATATGTGGGTGCCACATAAATACAGTGTAATAATAATAATAACTCCTTTTCTCTTTCCAAACCTTCTCCAATCTATTATTTTATCCTGAATACCCATATATACAGATAATATTGCATACCCAACCTTATCCTTACACAATACATTCCACCAGAATTTGACATAATGTTTTTACCATCTTCATCTTTGTATTCTGTTCTTGTTTTATATCTGTAATATAAACCAATAGAATCATTCTTAAAAAGGGGAAAAAAGGAGTTCTGATTCTGCCCACTGCGAATTCCTCACCATCTTTAACACAGAAAGAGAAAGTTTTAGAATATAGAATCCTGGAGGCCCCGTTTATACCTTATCTGTATATAATAATTATATTTATGAGATTTGGACAAAATATTGGAAACGTCAGACATTGTATTTCACTATCTTCCTGTACAAGGAGAAGAAAATGTGTGCAGTGTGATTCTCCATTTCATAGCCAGTTGGTGGTTGTTGTGCAGAATATTTTCTTTTTTTTTTATTTCTTTTACTTTACTGTACTTTTTTTTTTTTACATTACCCCTTATACTGTTTAACCTGAACTGTAACAAAACCATAAAGATCGTACCATGGTGACCTCTGCCTGCCTGACCTATATATCACAGGGATAGCTGGACACTATAAGCTACTTTTGTACCTGAAATATGCTGCTGTCGAAGCTGCATGGAACACTTAGGGAATGTGTTGTTCCGGGTTTTTGTTAAATTGCTGGATAGTAATATTTATTTGCTTCCCAACCAATCACTCCGCAGGATAGACTATTGTGATGCATTTATAAATTGATAATCCAGACTTTAATGAACTCTTAATTAGCACATAACACCGAATCCATGTAATAAATTATTAGTGGTAAATAGTTTGTGGATTCTGAACTCTGCTTTATTCTTTGATGAGTGTCATGGTCCAAGCAATGCACATTTAATCTTTCTGCAATCCCCAGATCTGTTATTTTAGTCATTTATTATTCTTCATCCTAATCCCTCTGATATCCCCACATGTACTGCAAGGGCCTTATACATTACAAGTTGTGCTTGGCTCATGGATGTCTTTTTATTGCTGGCTTGGTACACCTGTCCTCTACAAACACATCCTGTTATCAGGCCAATGGCAGTGATATGATGTGACAGCCGGAGGATAGGCAGGTGCAGGGAGATATGGGGTAACAGCTTGAATCAATGATATGTGGCGTCTTCATTTTCAGTCGGTTGGCGGTTATTGCTTAATCAGTTTGTCATAAAACAGTAATGGCATTTGGGGTTTCTAAGCCTCATAGCAGTCACATGGTATAGTATGGTATTTGCTGTCAATGGTCACCACCAAGACAAAAGAAAA
>NC_092863.1:104904112-104937558 GCF_032062135.1 Pyxicephalus adspersus | reverse complement strand
AACAGTGCCCCATGCCTCTAAATAGTGCCCCATGCCTCTAAAAAGTACCCGATGCTTCTTAACTGTGCTCTCTGCTTTATAACAGTACCCCATGCCTCTAACAGTGTCCAATGGCTTCTAACAGTGCCCCATGCTTCTAAAATGTCCCCCATGCCTTTAACAGTGCCCCATGCCTCCAACAGTGCCCCATGCCTCCAACAGTGCACCATGCCTCCTAACAGTGCCCCTTGCCTCCAAACAGTGCCCCATGCTTCTAAACAGTGCCACATGCTTCCTAACAGTGTCAATGGCCTCTAACAGTGCCCCATGCTTCTAAACAGTGCCCAATGGGTCATAGCAGTGCCCTATGCTACTTAACAAAGCCCCATGCCACCACCAGGCTTCCCAAAATCATTGCTCTGATTCTCAGGTGTCGGAGATGAGCCAATTTGCCCATAAAAAGTTTCAGAAACTGAAGACAGAATTAGTAATCAGTTATATAGAGATTTAAACAGACTTGGAAACGGTAGAAATCTTTATAGGCCGCAGGTTTTATTTTTCTGTAATAAACTCAATCACTGGAGTAACACAGAGTCTCTCCTCCACATATGGAAAGATTTATGTTTTGGTGATTAGACTTGGCTGGAAACTTTTTTTTACAGAGTGTAACATTTTCCTATTAGGGCCTGTATAGAAAGCAGACATTTCTGGCTCTCGCATTCCCTTATTGTTTTAATAATACTTCATTTCAGGCGAAGTGCTGACAAAGAAGGGAGTGTTGTTGTATATGTCGGAGATCTATGGGTGACCGATCGTTCAGCCAACGTTCCATGGAGCCAATGAAACATAGCAGACAATATCTGCCATTGGTAGATCTGCAAGTGGAGGGATTTCTGCAAAATTAAACATCATCAAAATACAAATTTAACTAGGACCTAAGATCGGGCATGTGCAGAAGGACCAACCTAATGTCCTCTTACATACATGACATATGTATCCAAGGATGCTTTGAGCTCCAATTCATTCTTTACTGCCATGGCAATAAAGACAGGAGGGGAGGGTTTGGAAAAAGGTAAAAAAAATGCTTTTTATAAAGGGTTTTCTACCCTTATATATAAATTAAAATTAGTAGTGATTGGTCTACTTTAGCGGGCGTGGATTGAAGAGATTTTAGCAATGTATAAATGAAATATTGATCCCCAAAACATCGCCCCCTGCAGGCATCAGAAGGGTTAACTGCCTATTCTGCATCTTTAAGATTGTAAGCTCTTCGGGGCAGGGTCCTCTCCTCGTCCTGTGTCACTGTCTGTATCTGTCTGTCATTTGAGACCCCAATGTACAGCGCTGCGTAATATGTAGGCACTATATAAATACTGCTTGATAATATTAATAATGAGGACCATTTTAAAGGGGAAAATCCTAAAACCAGAGGAGGATCATGAGGCTTTAAAACTTTATATTAAATGTACAGCGCTGCGTAATATGTTGGCGCTATATAAATCCTGTTTATTAATAATAATACCAATAATATTAATACATTCTGAACGAATTATATTCCTTTAGCACATCCACCCCCAATTGTCTTGCATGGCTTTTAATAGTTTTGTGCAAATATTTTTCAGTTTTTGAAGCATGGAATAATCCTCCAGGTGCCAGAACATTCCTGGAGGTTAAACAAATGTGCTGATATTATTTGCTAACCTTTATCTAATGCCCGGGGTCACCTTTACCGTGATACATTTACATATACTAATTATAATATATAATTAAATAATTCCACATCCGCATGGAGTGGGGGATTCCTGGATGGTGGGATAAAGTCAGGAACCATGGTGGATTGGTTTGTAAAAGTCAATGGATTGTAAGCTCTTTGGGGCAGGGTCCTCTCCTCTTCTTCTGTCACTATCTGTATCTGTCTGTCATTTGTACCCCTATTTGTTTGTACAGCGCTGCTCAATATGTTGGCGCTATATAAAGACAGCTTATTAATGTGACAGATCTGTGTGATTCTGCAGATGATTGGTCAGAAATCTGCGTCACTTGGGAAGGAATTTCATAGCTCTGGGTCTCTTACATTTCTCTCCGAGCTGCTCGCACGTCATATCTGGTGCGTCAGACTGAGCACGCATCATTTTTCAAGTTATATAATTCTAAATATTAAAATTTGAGACAAAGGAAAAATATTTACTATGAAATAAAATAATTCATTTCAAGACCTGCATGGGGTGAATTTGTCCTCATAATCACCTGGCCTGCATAGGACAATAGTCTGACCCCAGAAACCCCCGCTTTAAAATCAATGAGACCATTGGATACCATAAAGAGACTGATGTGTATAACAAGAGACTGCTATGTGAAAGACACCATTAAGCAATATGGAAGAGAATCATTGAAAGTGATTGAACATTAGAAGAGACTGCTATGTCAAAGAGATTTCTGAACATCACAAGAGACTGCTGTATTATAGAGACTGCTGAGCGTTTTAGGATACTGGCATGTATATGTGATTAGAGACTGCCATGTGACAAATAATGCTAAACATTACCAGAGACTGTTATAGAGATGCATGACAAGTGACTCCCATAAAATAGGAATCCCAAAACGCAGAACATAATTTGGAGAATAAATAGTTTGATATGGAAGCTGCATTAAAGAGAGTATAGAACATGACAAGAGACTGTTTTATTTTAGAGATCGAAGAAAATTATGATGCCAGAATGTCATAATAAAGAGTTTGCTGAACATTACAAGAGACTGTAGTGCTAGAGACTGCCAAGCATTACAAGACATATGATATGCTGTATTAAAGGGACTGATGATCTTTAGAGACTGCCATGTGAAAAAGAATGGTGAACATTACAAGCGACTGTCCTATCGAAATCATTGCTGAACATTGCAAGAGACTGCAGCATGGAATAAACTTGCATGAGACTGCTGAGCATTTTAAGGGACTGTCCCGTCAAAAATCTGAACCTTATCAGAGGCTGCCCTGTTAAAGGGGCTTCTTAATATTACAAGAGACTGTTAACCATTATAAGAGACTGTCACATTGATATCATTGCTGAAACAGACTGTAGTATAAAATACAATGCCAAGAGACAGTGGCTGAACAGTACAAGAGACTGCCCCATCAAAGATGGATCTGAAGATTATCAGAGCCTGTCCTCTTAAATGGACTTCTTAATATTACAAGAGACTGTCCAGGTAGAGAAACTGCTAAATATAACAAGAGATTGCCATGGCAGAGACTGCCATTTCAAAGAGTTTGTAGAATTGCAGCGTGGAATAAACTGACAGGCGCTGCAAGAGACTGCTGAATATTACAAGGGACTGTTAAAGAAAGATCTGAACATTTTTAGAGACTGTTTGATTATAGGGACTTCTTAATGATACAAAAGACTGTCCTGTTTAATAGAGTGCTGAACATTACAAGAGACTGTCCTGTCAAAGATGCATTTAAACATTATCAGAGGCTGTCCTGTTTAAGGTATTTCTTAATATTACAAGAGACTGCTTTGCTAATAGAGTGTTGAACATTACAAGAGACTGCCCTGTTTTAATAAAACAAGAGACTGCTGCATTAAAAGATTGCTGAGGCCACCATGTTCCACAACAGAAAATCACAAGAGACTGTCATGTCCTAGAGACGTCTTCCACCACCAAGGAAAGCCAAGTTAGAAAGGCAATAGTTTCAAAGAAGCTTTTTGATTGGTCGCTTTATTGCACGTCCTATGTGTAATGCATGGTAGCATGGCTTGCAATGCACAATATACAGCCATGTCACCTGCAGAGTTTGGCCGTGTTGGTACCATTGCCCAATGCAAGAAGAAAGCAATGCCCCCTATGTCCTGCTGCTGCATTGGTGTGTGCTGGAAAAAAATTGGATGTCGCATTTTTGTGCATTGCGACGCCCCTTGATGCAATGCGACGCTCTGCTTTGTATAGATATAAATAGAAATGATAACAAATCAAATCCTGCAAAACCAAGCATTGCAGCGTGATCACAATGCACCCCAGCACATGCGTGTCTCCTGATGTCAATGCGCTCCTATCCATGCGGCTGGGCATACACTTTATGGGCCCTCTGGGGTCACTTTGGCCCCTTGATGACATCCCCATTGAGAAAGCGGGAAAAGGTTGTCCCTATTTTACCGCTTGTCTGATGTCAGTGTTTGCACAGGGATAAGGAAACCCAAATAACTGAGATAGGGCACTGACTTGGCAAAGCCGTTATCACCTTTTACCCACAATGCACTGGGTTGTGTTGAGCGCCCCGCGCCATGTCTTTGTCTGAGGTATAATGGCGTGTGATAAGCAGCTGTCATTTTCCCCTGCAGGTGTCATTCACAGGCTGGAGCCTTTATCTCTCCTTGTGTGAATGTACACAATAAATTTAATTATTAAATCAAGTGTAGGCGGCTGCTTTTCTTGTGGCAAACATTGGAAACGTTAAGTGGATTTGTAGCTCACGCGAAGAGGTGATGATGGCTAAATGTGAAATTTCCTTGCAGTAATGTCTTCCACCACTAGATGTCCTCAGTCTGATGGCCAGCATCATTAAACCCACTTTCTCTGAGCCCAGGCGTCCTGCACCAGACAATGAAAAGAGAAGAAGAACTGTGATGTGATCATCTCTCTCTCTCATTCCGTTCTCTCCTCTTATCAGCATGCTTCTTGTCAACTTTATTGGCTCCCTATGCTACTTCTTGTATATGAAATACAAGGTGCTGATACTGGGTACTCATATCGCTTGAATTAAAAAATAACATTTAATTTCTTATAACTGTGCTGGTTCTGCATTTACTAACCAGTCACAGGTTGGATTCTGAATAGTAACAGCCATCAGTCCAAGGACACCTATAGGCAGAAAAGAGTACTGCATGGGAAATCTCTGAATTAAAGGTGAATATTGCAGCAATAGAAGGTTGTGGTATTTTGTCTTATAATAGGCCACGTATTTTATTATGATAATATGCCTGAGGTTCCCTCTTGTATTTGCAGGGGCCCCAGCTTGGGGCAATTATTTTTGCTGGTTAAGCAGATTTGCATTACTTCTCTGTGCGGGTATGAAAAGATGATGAGAAGGTGATATCAGAATCATGAAAAATATTTTGGAGAGAAATGGACTTTATAGAAAGTGATGCCATGAAAATCCTCTCACCGGATTGGTTGGCAGACCGCACAGTTTGCATACCTCTGGCTCTGGAGATCTTGTCAGCTGAACGCTAAGGCGGAGTTGCCTGGGTTTTTTTGGACTTGATGGTTATATTTCGGAAGCCTTCCAACATCTATTTAAATCACGGCACCTGCCAGACACCAGCACGCCTGCTCCTAATTATTCATCTCTGAATGCTGTATGATAAGTTAGGCCCCTGAGCAGCCACGTCTACCCCTTGCTGCTCCTTCTCTGGGGCGCCAAGCGGGAGTGGTGGCTGTGCCGGAGGAAACACCTTGACCCGGGTTACAGCGGGGTTAGTCTGGAGTAAGAAGTTTGGATTTAGCAGAGGCAAAGCCAAGGAACGTAATAGAAGTAGATTCCCAATATAGACCTGGAGGTGACCCAGATCCCAGGAACTTTATTTACCTAACCCAAAACAATATTGGATTTTTTTTGTCCTCATTTAATGAAGGACTCCAAACAGACCCTCCAAGTATAGAAGAACAAGTCTGCATTGCTTCCAAATTCAATTGCTGAAATGGTATTGTAGCCAGATGGCGGGGTCAAATCCAGGAGTTACCTGAATTAACGCATTTTGTGTTTAGTCATCCGTTAAAACTGAAAGCCAACAAGTCCTTCCCACCCATTTCCAATTAAAATCCTTTCTCCGACACCTTTTGACCTAAATTTGCAATCACATGGCTCTTTGTGGAGCCAAAAGGCAACATAGACATTACAAGTCTACAGTCCAGAAGAGTAACGACTAAGGACCCGCCATGTCATGTGACCATTGACTTTGATAGGTATTTGGCAATTTTTTTCTTCTATTATGGAGAATTTTAGTTAAAGAGGAATTGGTAGCCTCTGGCCAGAATCCATCTTTAGTTTATCTTGGTCAAGGTCATTGAATGCTACATGAGGATGCTACATCTGCTACATGCAAGTTATATCCGCTACTGGAAGCTTATCATCATAGAAAGCATTTGTCTAGACTGGCTATTTGGCAATCTGATCATCTATTTGATAATCACCTTTTAACCCAAGTTTGATGTGAAGATCTGCCCCTGGGGTTGGACTCAGTCAGTTACCTTTCCTATTGGATAGGTGCTTACTGATAATCCTTTTATTAATCAGAGTTTCAAAGTTGTGCAAATACTGTTATTGTTGTTGACAGTTCCCCTGAAGAAGCGAGCTATAACCCGCGAAATGTGTTGGAAATGTTTAATTTGCAGTCCTTATATGGAAGTCTGCATACTTCTACAACCTTTTGTGTTGTTACGTTGTATGTATACCCACCTAAGATTTATTGATTTGACCATTAGTATTTAATGTTAGGTAATATCTAATAAATACTTAATTGTTTTAACTGTTGATATCCAACACCAAAATCCCCTACTTTCTTTTCGTCTCCATCCCGGGGGATTCTATGGTTTTTACAATAATTTAATTTATTAGATTAATAAGATATATTTATATATACTATTATATATTTCTATATATATGGTAATATATTTAATTAAGTATTTATGTTGATTATTCTTAGAACCATCTACATTTCTTTACAAGGAGCTTTGTATCCACCAGCACAACCAGAAGAGCTTCTCGCATTATAACATCGCCATCAGAATTTATCTGCTTCTACGAATCCCAAACGGGGAAATTCCTCTTTTGGATTTAAACACAAAAACCCACAGGGTCCAGGGGTGAACCCTCTCTCCCCTTTACCCCTATATCACATATTATTACAAAAGCCTGTGGAATTCTTTGGCGGCCATATCCACTTGTATCCTATTTTCCTCAGAGGAAGCGAAACGCGTCAGTATCTGGGATCCGCGATCCAGCATAAGTACACACAACTTTTGTACATAATTCTGACAAACCAAACTGATAAAGCAAACTATGTACAATATTTATAACACTGAATATAAACCTGACAAAATTTGTTTGTCCAAAATTATATAGGGGGCAACAAATATGAGTTATATATGAATAACTAGGGGCAAAATGACCATGTTTGGCCCTAACCTACTGTATGGTCATTTGAATTGAACAGTCCAATGGTCTGATCAACCAAATAGGAAAACCAACTGGTCGATGGCCAGCTATAGAGTAGATATCCTTCAATTCCATAGCCCAGTTCCAGTGTAATTTCTCTGTTAAGATCTGCTATGCCTTGTTATTTTTCTACAGCAGAAAATATTGAAGACGATCTGTTACTTGGATCAATCAGAGCTTTGTGGCCTCTGATCGCTAACTTGACAATTCTGGTCTTGCATTTATTCCCAACCTTTGCCATGTGTTTATTAATAGGAGACTTTGGCTATTGCCAGCTTAGAGAACGTCGCCAAGAATCACTCAATATCATTAACACGCTATTTTTGTGCTTGTTTTATTTGTATCATCACCAAGCCAGTTGTTGCTTGTCCTAAACCACCCACAATAACCATCCAGAGAACATAAATCTGTTAGCATGAGTAAGAAAGTTTAAGGTTTTAGAAGACAGTCCTGACAGTCGGAATTGTTTGTCCTGGAGACTGAAGGATGACACCAATGCTCTACCATTAATCCAAGCAAAGATGGAGGTGCTGAGAGTCGTAGGTTTAGAGTGCCTGGCAAGGGTCCCCTGCCTGGGTCACGCTTGTGCCAAACCCTACAAAACAGCCATGATGACAGCTCTGGTAGTCGGTTTTATTGAGCAGTGGGGCCTCAAAGTCTTCCGGACTGCGAGACATTGCCAAGTGCTTGGCATGAACGATCAACCACCAAGAGTTGTTTTGGTTAGTATGTTCTTTGGCAAGGAAGCCCTGGATTACTGTAAGGTTCTGAAACACTTACCATACGGTCTGCTGCCGATCTTATGTAATAGTATGTTTTTGATGTTGCAAGGAAAAAAGATACAACGTTCCCCTGGCAGGGTGGCACTTTGCATGTGGAATGGAGTATATAACTGGAGAATGCATCAAGCAAGAATGGACAAGGTTGCTCCAAAAAAACCCAAGGCTAACCAATGACTATTTTTAGCAGTAGGCCTTTATCATTTTTCAATGTCACCGTTGTTTTCTTCATTCAGGCAACGGTTTCATGAATTTTCCTTTACAGACATAGTCCATGGAAATTATATTTTTGGAAAATTCCACAGTTTAACCACATAATGGTTTCTTGTATCACAATAACAGACCTGTGATGTTTAATTTCAGGTTCTGCTCACCTGTTCCAGCCATACAAAAAGAAACATCCTTCTGCTGGATCTCTAGTTTATATTATGGAGCATGCAATAGGAACTGAGATCACACTAGGTGGTAGGAACACCCTAAAGTTGGAGGCAGCATGGAAGTGTTTTTAAACCTTGGCGGAACCATTGAAAAAACTTTCAGATCTTCAGGGAACCCCTGGCTCCCAGGCCTGGGAACTAAAGGGTCATCCTGCATTGACCTCCACCCTTTACAGGGGTTATGTTAGGTCAGAGAGGAGCTAAAGAAAACAGCAGAGGTTCTGGAAAATCAAAACTTCCAGAAGTGTCTGTTTCCTAGCGGACTGCAGGCATTTCATTGGGAAGAATTCCACCCCTACATATTGCCAAATCATTGGTGTCACTGACCCGAGAGTCACAAGCCCCTAGTAACCTCTGGAAGAACCCTGCTTGAGAAACCCTACCGCACGATATTGATTTAGGAACTTGAGCAAGGAACGCTCCCCGCTGGTGCCTCTATGATATTTATGGAGCCAGCAGTTAAGTTGTACCATCAAGTGCCATCTAGACCATCATGAACATGGCGGCCAGACTGGCTTCGAATTCCAATTGATTAGGCCCAATTTGCTCAAATTTACAAAAGATGAGAATCTTTATTTTTATATGTGTGACTGTAAGTTTTAAATTTAATTGCACTCACATTAAAATAATAATTTCTTTATTATATGGAAAGTATCCTTATCCTTGTGTAGTAACTTTGTTGGCTGAGCCTATTGACATGACATCATGTCCAAAGCTCTTCCTGACCTGACCTCCACCCTTTACAGGGTTGTGATAGTCAGGGGGGAGCTAATAAAAGCAGAAAAGGTTCTGGAAAATTGACAGTCCCGGAAGTGTCTGTTTCCCAGAAAATGTGCATCAAGTGTTTCAAGTCTCTTTACAGCTATATTGGGGCTGGATAGATTTTATTTAGCAACAGGTTCACTTTGACAATGGCAAAAATTAGAATAATTCAAGGCTGGGGGATTCAGGGAAATCAGGGGTAGTAGAAATGATTTGGGCACGGCAGGTGTACAGATCCAGATATTCAGTGCAAGGATAGTCGGAACCTCTCATGATGGGCACAGCAGGACCTAGAAACTCAGTGCATGGAAATTGGGAGCTGTCATAATGGGCACAGGAATCGAGATTGTCAGTGACATACAGAAAATGTGGCTTTTATGCAACTTGCAGGTAAATTTTAAAGAAACTCTAATACTTCATAACTATTATTTGCAGGTGGTTGGGTATTCTTTGCAAAGTGAACAATTACCACATTCATTTAGCTAAGTAAATTATCTCTTACAAAGTTATAAGTCACCTTGGTAAGTGAACAACCCAAAGTCCTTGCATATAAAAATATATGTATGCACGAAAAAAGGGGCAATGGAACAGCCAAGCAATTTGCATTTTTACAACATCAGAAGTCACAGACCCCTATATTGCTCTGGGGATTTTTTTTAAGATCCCGCTGCACATATACAGCACTTACTTTACTTTCGCTCCATTAAATTCTATGGAAGCCTCACCTTGCTGCAGGGCACCATGGGTTTTCCTCATCCATTAAGGTAGATTTAGCTTTGATGAAGGCTGTGCATTGCCAGATATGAGGAGCTGACCTCCTCCTTCAAATATAAGTGTCCAATCCCTGGTATGTTCCTGGCCGGGTAAGGCTGCAGCGTAAAGGTTGTTGGAATGATGAGGAAGGTAAATCTGTTACCAGGCAGGTGGCACATGGGAATGTTGGAGATTAAATTACAACTAGAATAAAAGGTAAATATGTCCTTTAAATACTGCTGAAGTTGGTTTAAAGGACATGGCACAGCTTGGAAAAGAACAAATCCTGCAGATTCCATTGTTGTATCTCCAGGAGATTTGCTGATGTGACAGGTGTGAAGGCGCCATCTCACTCATTCACTTCACAAAGATTCACCGAGATTTCATCTGCAATTCAGTCCTGTGCTGACAGACACATCCCAGGCACTCTCTTTCTGACCTCCCTTGTATATGGCAGGTCCATCATTCACTGCTACAGGGTGCACAAAGGGTGAAAATAGTGCACATGCAACACTATTACAGCAGATTCATCATTTCCAAAAAGAAACTATTTGTTTAAACCTGAACTCCAGCCAGATATGAAAGATGGAAATAAAAGCAGCTAGAAGAGCCAAATCTATCATCAATGCCGACCCCCAGCGAGGTTTACCCCTTTACAGATCCATCGTAAAGTATGAAAAGTAGAATCCACTTGGTCTCAGTTCGCAATATGTCAATAGCCTGACATGGAATAAAAGATGAGTGTAAGTTTATTCCTGAAAAATGTCAGCCAAGTTCTGGAGAAGATACCAACGGGGGTCTAATATTAGAATCTGTCTGTGGTTAACATTGACCGAGACTAACAGATAAAGTTCATGATGAGTGTTAGAGTAACACCTCCAGGTACTTAATACCTCCATTGGGATCATAGTGCTCCCCTGGCAATGCATTTACCTGTTTGTTTATCCAGAGGGACAAAGCCATCTTTTTTCAAGCATCATCCAGGGTCACCATCTGCTTCCAGAGTGCTGTAGTTTGTGCCAATGTGCATTTTTTGGCACGTTAGCATGTGCAGACAACCTATTCATTTCCAAAGTGCTGCTGCAGCATAATGCACAATATTATGCATGTATTAATACACCCCACTGACTAGCAGGGGAAGAGTAACATTTGTTATTAGGACACACATACTCCCTGAATAAGTGTGATTTGTATTCTAAAATCTAACCTTTAAGCTATGATGTTTTTTATTCCTTCTCCTTTCTTTTGCCATAAAGCTCAGACCCCTCCAGTGCAGCCTCCATGGAAAATATTCTGGTGTTTAACATGACATAACAAGATTCTTTTTGTTCCTGAATGTTGCTACTATTATATTTTTCTGGACAGATAATTGTTTGCTTTTGGCTGTGATCTGTGATTGAAATATCACTCATAGATCACCCCCAGGTACTGCAGAGGATGAAGTCATAGTAGATGTGTAGATTAGTACCTGCACCCTGGAGGGAGCTGCAAATGACATGGGGAGACCAGCTGCCGACATGTCAAAATAATACCCCGCCGGGCGTATAACAAAATCAAAGGAAGATCAGTGCAAACAAGGAGAAAATCATGATTCCTCAGACTGGTCACATACCAATACCGGTACCGCAATGCACAGCCACCTATCTTCATTACCTTGCATGGGGCAGTACTCAGAACCAGACAGGAATTCATGCAGTGGTGTGTTGTAGCAACAATATCTTACAATGTGCACTGCATATATAATAGGAAATCATAAATTACTTTCTATGTGCAGCGTGGTGTCTCAGTGGTTAGCACTCCGGCCTTTGCAGCGCTGGGTCCCAGGTTGGTTTCGGGCCAGGACTCTATCTGCATGGAGTTTGCAGGGTCTCCCTGTGTTTGTGTGGGTTTCCTCCGGGTACTCCGGTTTCCTCCCACATTCCAAAAACATGCAGTTAGGTTAATTGGCTTCCCCCACAAAATGTACCATAGGCTGTATTCAAGACATATGACTATGGTAGGGACATTACATTGTGAGCTCCTTTGAAGGACAGCTAGTGATATGACCATGGACTTTGTACAGCGCTGTGTAATATGTCAGTGCTATATTAATACTGTGTAATAATATCAGTTCCATTGTGCCTGCATATCCCATAACACTGCACCATGTATAATTGGAATGAATCTCTGCACCGGGTTCACAGTATATATACAACTACGCCATATGTAATCCTGGGTAACCAAATGGTAAAAATGTGCTCATTTCTACAACCGATTTTTCAATGTAAATATGAAAGATATTCACAAAAACAGTTGCACAAATAAGAAGCCGTCAGGGGAGTTCAAGCTCAAGGATACTTTAAAGGAGCGGATAGGTAAATCAAGGAGTCAAGATGTAACTTTGTAGTAAATCTTTTGGATTACAGAATCTGTGTCTGTATTAGTCTGTCATTTGCAACCCCTATTTAATGTACAGTGCAGCGGAATATGTTGGCGCTATATAAATCCTGTTTATTATTATTAATAATAATAATAATTTTTATCGGTCTAGTATTTTGTTTAGCATTGCCTTTGTGAGCCACAGAATTAATAGATCTCCCCCTTTCCATTTATTTACATTTCCATCTCCTCCAATACAAATGAAAAAAAATCAGGGGTTCATTCTCGGATCAAGGTACAGAGTTAAACATGTCATTTCTTTTTGCTCTTGGGATATGCAGAGTTGTTAGTTTATTGCAATTGTTCCCTTAAATCAAACAATCACATGCAAACAAAATTCCTGCTGTGAATGTGAGGACTGGTAATCTGCGACTGATCCTTAGCACAGACGTCCAGTAGAGGTAGTGGGTCATTGTACAGTAAGGCTTTGTCTCCTTTTGTGCATTGCATAACAAGCAACGTGTGGCAATGCACATGACATGCATTTGTACGCCATTCATCTCCAATGGTGTCCCAAGCTTGCCTTACCAGTACACTATAGCACTAGGTGTGGTAACTGCAACATGAGGGGTCACTGAGCACAGCAGTCACTGGAGTATGAGGTCTCCGGAGCACACAGTGACTATAGCATGGGGTCATTGAAGCACTAGGGAAACTGGAACATGAGGGGTCATTGGATTATAAAGGTCACATGGAGTATTGGGTCTCTGGAACAAATAGTTAGTGAAGCCCCGGGATCTCTAGAGTACAGAATCACTGGAGCAAGAGGTGCACAGTGAACAGGGGTCGGCGGAGCCAGATGGATGTCTGGAGTACAGAAGTCATTGGAGCATGGGGCCTCTGGAGCACACAACTGGAGCACCAGGGTCACTGGAGCACAAGGGTACCTTTAACACGAAGGGTTAAAGGGATACAGATGTATTTGGAGAGCAGGGTCACAGGAGTACAGAATTACTTGAGCAAAAAGAGTAAAGTTGCATGGCAAACCGAGGCCATTGGAGCTAGATGGTGCACTAGTATAGAAGTCACTGTAGTATGGGGTCCCTGATTCAATAAAGCTCTCCAAGGCTGGAGAGGATACACTTTCATCAGTGAAACTGAGTTATCCAGCTAACCTATAATGGATCTGGTCCAGAATTTAAAACATTTGCTAACAAATAGATAATGACATTTTGGAAATCCATTCCAGGTTTGCTAGATCCCCCAGGTTTACTGATGAAAGTGTATCCTCCCCAGCCTTGGTGAGCTTTAATAAATCAGGCCCATTGTGCTGATACACGGTTGCTTTTTTCCTCTGCACCACAGCTATTGGGTGCACAAAAGCCTTTTGCTTTGCACCTGGGAGCCAACCACTCGGTTTTCCTCTGCAAGTATGAAGGACCACTGAGTAAACCTAAGTAGACAAGTATTGTTAATTTTTTTCACTTTCTACAAAAAAAGTTTCTAAAGTTAACTTCCCTTTTTAATTTTTTTTTCCTCATTTATAGTGTTCATGGCTTCCACTATTGGACGCGGTGATCCTTTATAGGCAGATTCTATTATTCTCCCACTTTGTTCCTGGCCCAGGCGCCTCCAGTCTTTCGCCCCATGTGTTTCCACTTTTATCCTGTCCCGGCGTGGCAATCGGCTGGCTTTGGCATCAAACGGCTTTCACAGGCCCCAATCATTCGCGTTAAGCGTGGGGACACAGAGAAGCTTCCAATTGTCATTTGAGGAGCGTGGCCACCGTGCCAGATCCGTAATGCGATCGTTCCACTGGCTGAACCAGGACTCCAACAAAGTGATGATTTTGCAGGAATGGGCCAACATCTGCTTAGACGATCTTTGATATGCTGGAAATACTAAGGAATTCTAATCCACTCCAGCGGGGGGCGCCGTATGGAGCTGCCACAAAACAGATGTTGAGTTCCAGAATGGGATCGGAGCAGAAAATGTGACATTGATCCAGATTTAGAGGAATAATGTAATATTAGGTGTTTATGTGAAAAGAATCAGATAACTATTGAAATGGTCGGAGATTTCCAATATGTAAAACTATAAGTGTAATGACTGTTGGTTACTTGTGCATTATATACATCCATTATTAGAATCTCCATAAAGGAAATATTTTTGTGTATGCAGACCCATACATAACCCATCTGCTGTATATTTAGCTGTGTGCAAGGCATGGTGGGTATTCTGCATTATAGGTGTCACTCCGCTTTAGGATAAATGAAGCTTCTGTATTGATTTCAAAGGCGGAAACAAAATAAATATTACCAGCTGGGTCGCAGATGCTTCCTGCATTTACCTGGATAAAGACGACCATTCACCATACAGGTCACCGATCTCACCAGTCACTAGTACAGCTGTAACTTAAAGAGAGCGGCCCAGGCGCCCCCAGGGGCCAGCATTGGAGGGGGACTGCTTTTTGAACTTGGGAACAGAAGATCTCATGTACAGAATTGTACAGAGGTGACTACTCATTATATTATGGTTGTACTATCACCAAATGCACCAAAAAATGACTGTAGCTGCACACTGCAAGGTGCAGCAAAGGGGTCTATTTCAGAAAGGATGGGAGGGCATCACACCGACACATGTATCCAACATGGTGTGAATGGGTCCAAAGGTTGCCGTATTTATTTATTTATTGTCAAACTAAACATCATCCAGTTGGAATTTCACATCCACTTTAAAGGAAAGATTAATCATCAGATAAACTTCAGGTCGGACTTTCCCTTTCTATGAATGTTTGGTGCCAGAAAACGGCAATCTTAGGTCTGTGGTCAGCTTAGCTGTAGTGATGAATGAAATTGAGAAATATTTGCTTTCACTGGACCACGAGGAGTCTGGAATATGGAGTCATTGTAGCACAGGGGTAACTGGAGCATGAGGGATCACTGAGTACAGAAGTCATTGGAGTTTGGGGTCTCTGGAGCACACAGTGACTGGAGCATGGGGTCATTGTAGCACAGGGGTTACTAAGGCAAGCTGGATCACTGAAGTTCAGAAGTGATCGGAGTATGGGGGTCCCTGGAGCACACAGTGACTAGAGCTCCAAGGTCATTGGAGTACACTGGAGCAAGATGGGTAAAGATGCACCGAGAATAGGGGGTCGCTGGAGCAACATGGATCACTGGAGTACAAAAATCATTGGAGTATGGGCTCTCTGGAGCACACAGTGACTGGAGCAGTAGAACATAACTTGAACATGAAGAGTCACTGGGGTACAAAAGTTCCTGGACTATGGGGGTCTCTGGAGCACACAATCGGAGCACAAAGGCCACTACAGGAGAAGGGTAACTAGAGCATAATGGGTCTCTGGGGTAAAGAAGTAATTGAAATATGGGGTCTCTAGAGCGCACAGACACTGGAGCACCAAAGTCCAGAATCACTGGAGCAAGAGGGGAAATGGTGCATCGAAAATAGGGGGTCACTGTAGCAAGATGGATTACTGGTATACAAAAACCATTGTAGTATGGGGTTTCAGGAGCATACAGTGGAGTACTACAATGGGGTCAATGTAGTACAGGGGTAACTGGAATGAGAAGGGTCACTGGGGTACAGAAGTAATTGGAGTATGGGGTCTCTGGAGCACTTGATGGGAGAACCAAGGTCACTACAGCAGAAAGGTAACCGGAACATGAAGGGTCACTGGGGGACAGGAGTAATTGGAATATGGGATCTCTAAAGAGCACAGAGACCGGAGCACCAAAGTCCAGAATCACTGGGGCAAAAGGGGAAAAGGTGCACTGAGAATAGAGGATCACTGGAGCAAGATGGATCACTGGTATACAAAAACCATTGTATTATGGGGCTTATGAAGCACACAGTGGGGTACTACAATGGGGTTATTGTAGTACAGGGGGAACTGGAACCTGAAGGGTCACTGGGATACAAATGTCATTGGAGTATGGGGTCTCTGGAGCACATGGTGACTGGGGCACCTAGGTCACTAGAGTACAGGAACACTGGAACAAGAATATTAAAGGTGCACAGGGAACAAGGGCACTGGAACTATGTGGGTCAATGGATGCAAGAATCACTGAAGCAAGAATAACTCAAGCAAGAAGGTGGATGGGGTGACCGGAGCTCCGGGGTTACTGGATTTGAGGTACATGTGCTTAATTCCTGCAATGGCACCTGAAAATACTCTTTTGGTTGAGAAATTGGAGAAAGGGCATGCAAAAATGTGCAAAATTTTTTTTTTCCAAGTTAAAACACCTATGTGAAAATCACCTGATCATCCCTGGTTATGGTCAGAGAACTGTAAGCAAGCTGGTATACAATTTTTTTTTATGATTTTGTTCACAAAGGGCTGAGGGCCGACCTCATCCGAAAAGTCCATATTAGGTTGGAGATGTGATGACTGCTTTACATGACGTATCCCACTATTGTTCCTTTGTGCAATTCCCAGCTTCTCTCTGCCCTGCTGCCTAGTGTGTGGGGGGCTTGGTAATCTGAATAAGGGGGTCACTTTGATGGTGAATCACCCAGCCTTTGTCATGCTCCCCTACTACAGGGATTTGTCCCGACTATTTATATCTGCTTCCATATTCTGCGGAAAAATCCATCAAATGACTGACAAAGCAGAGGAAATTGTAATTCCGCTACATTGTCACTGAATTATTTCCATGGAATTTCAGCTTTAATAAATGAATTACTCTGAAAAGTCTGAATCACATGGACTCCTTCATGGGAAATAAAGCCGGTCATGTGACACAAGTGGTGTGAAGAATTGTTAGTTTGTTGCAAGTTATTTTTGGATTCAACAAAGGGGAAATTCCCTTCATTAGCATTTGTTAAAGATTGTCCGTGTTGTGTGTGCAGAGCAGGAGCGCTCAGCGGTGCCAGAGAAGGTGATCCATAAATCTTGTACTCCGTGCACAATAGATTTATATATTTATATTTTTGTTTTTTCCTTTTGGTATTGCTCTTTTCTGAAGTCATCCTGCAGGTCATGTGATGTTGCAGGGCCCTCTTTTTTTTCGGATCTTTTCCAGGTTGGGTGATGCAGACTGCTCTCGGTATGTGCTGAGCATTATGGTGACACCGCATCAGGAACACGTTCCATGTCACTTTGCACTCACAGAATGCCCTCAGTCTTCTGGGTTGAAGGACACGGGGTCAGGAAAGCTAGGAATATCCTGAAGCAGATACTACAGGGACAGCTCCAGATTAGAGGGAAGTACTGTAGACAAACTTGTTTTGTTACATATGCTGGAGGCCCCTCTTAATCAAGTAAAACAATTTAGCCTTGAGTTAAGTTTTAGGAAAGAACCATAACCCTCCCTTTCCATAAATCCCAACCTCTAACCCAAGACCTATAATAAGCCTCAAACACTTTACAACTATAGGGAACCCCAAAACCAACATTAAGGTAGTGCAGTGCTGATCCTCTTAAAGAAGTCCTCAGAATGGGTCAGCAACACGCAACAACTGACATTTTGGAACATTGCAACCCACATGGTTCACATAAGTGTATTATAGTGAACCAGAACACATGGCCATTGATGTGCCAATCAACAATTCCAGGGGTGCCATTGGATGTAACATGGTAAACTCCAAGCTCCCATCGTTTAAAACTACCCAGCCCATGATTTTAATTATTTGCAGCAAAATTCATGCATTATATTATTTGTTGGAAAACCCAACTTGTAATATTTCCATATCTGTAGATTTGTGGCCAATCGTGTAGCCATGACTTGAAACGCGTCAGTGACAGATACAAGAGAAGTGCACCCCGATAATAAAATCAAAAGAATGTACCCATTTCTGTCATTGCATTGGAGCCTATAGGAACATTAAACTGACGTGTTTTCAGGTTATCACAAGATTCACAAATTTTTCTAAAGTGTTCTATTATAAATCAAACCAAAGCCAAAAGGTGAAAAAAATGGTTACGTGCAGATGAGTCTTGGTCGGTTGTTCACAGTCCCATCTGAAGATCCTACTAGATTGTAAGCTCTTGGGGATAGGGTGCTCTCCTCCTGTGTCACTGTCTGTATTTGTCTGTCATTGGTACAGCGCTGCGTAATATGTTGCCACTATATAAATCCTGTTTTTTTTTATTAATAATATTATTAAAAAGATCCGGTTTTGTAAAACAAAATGATTTGTAGAAACTATAAAAATCCAAAAAGTTGGGAGAAATCCACCTTACCCAAAGGGCCCCTAGACTTTTTGTTTAAGTTAATATATCCAGAAGCGCGGATATTCCTCACTATGTAAATGTTTCACCCAAGCTTTACCCAAATATGCTTATTTTACACATTGGATTCAAAAAGAATAATGTAAAAATCACAAATTAAAATCAATTTACCTATTTCTAATTGAACCCAAAGTATAAAAAACACTTGGGTAAAAAATTGGGGAAATCTAGACCCCCTAACTGAATTGAGTTAAAAAATGTGTAAAAAAAAAATAAAATAAATAAAAACAGGCAAAATTTGGGGAAATCTTGAATGAAAACATTTATAAATAGACCCCTATCTGAATTCAGTTGGAAATATGTTTGAATCCTAGCCAAAAGTTCTGCAACTTTAAATGTATAAAAATACCCAAATTGTATTATTATTAATTAGAAAATAATAAAGTGCTGCAAAACGACACAATTAAAGAGTTAATAAAAAAAAATCCAACAGTAGAAGAGTATTTGTGTACTCTCAATTTGTTTTGCTTATGTTTCTTTTTTAAGTCTAATTTTCTCTTTCAGAAAACAAAAAAGTTTAAAAAAAGAAAACAAAACTTTCTTGAAAGTTTTTTTGGAGGAATGTTTTTTCTTCCTTTCTCCCGAGCAGTAAAATTAGTGGCAGATTCCAATAAAATTTTGGTAAATGTGTAATCGGTAATTATGGTGTCCAAATCTTTTTCACTGATATCATTCCATTCGCCTGGCTTGTTTTCATTGCAGCCCTGTGTGTGTTGCATAGCAGAGCCCTGTGTGTGAATGTTGGAGGGGGGGGAGTGCGGCAGGAGTTGGCAGCACAGAAGGTCTTACTAGATCCCCCTCCCCTTGCACCTCCACTCCGCTGTGGCTCTTGGCTGGGGCCCAGAAGGCCGGATTCAGGTTTCAGTCTTTGCAGGGAGGGGGGGTTTTGCCTGGCAGGATTCTTCATTCTCTCATATTTCTATTTTTCTTCTCATTTCGCTCGCTGAGTTTTTCGAGTTTTTCCAAAGCACAGAACTCCTGAGCGTCTGCGGAGCCTGGATCCGCTACCATGCGCGGCTCTGCGGGAAGGTGAAGGTAAGAGAACCTGTCTGAGGCTGGGAAGGAGAGAAGAGGGTGGGGGGAGGTATTGGTGGTGATACAAGAAGGTTTAGATTTCAGGAGTGAGAACTATATCTCCGTCACACAATTCCCATAATATTTCTTTGTACGTTTCTGCACTTTAGAGTTCTGCTTTTTTTTTTACAAAAAATTCCTAAAGTAGCCCTTGGATATCTCCTAATGATTTTGGATCTATGACTCTTCCTCAACTCAAACTTCCTATTTAAAACGTCCTCGCTGGAGGATTCAGTACGATCCCTTACGATTCAAGAATTCAGCATTCCAGAGTCTTGATTACTCTCCTTGCCCAAAGTTGCCTATTTGTGTTGCTTGCGATTGCCCCTTATCTGTCGTCTTCCATGCCGTCCATTATTTCTACGTGTTTGCACTTCAGCTCCGCACGTTTATCCGTCTCCTCCTTTATAAAAGCAAGAATGGTGAAAACAATGGTGAAGTTAGTGTCTGATTCCAATAAAATTTTGGTAAATTGTTCCTAAATTTCTTGCGCCGATTTCATTCCGTTCGCCTTGCATGTTTTTATTGCAGCCGTGTGTGTGTGTAGCAGAGTGTGCTGTGTGTGTTACAATAGAATGTCTCCTAATTGTCCACATGAAGAGGACGTTTTCTTTGCTGCTTTAAAAAGACAAAAAAAGTCTAATTTTTTCACTCTGAGCAAGCTTCTGTTTTCATTCCATTTATAGCCGGCTTTCCTTCCATTTGTTTGCAGATCACAGACTTTTCTTGAACGGTTTTCAGCTTGTGCTATAAAAGGGGATTGAAGAATAAAAGTTGGAACTTTTTGCTATTTTTGACAATTGACAAAGCAGTGAATAAGGCTTAGGTAAAAATTTGGGTAAAATTGTCTATTTGCACACTGCCTTTAGGACGTTGCAAGTTGTGCAGATGCTGGGTAGGCTATGGCTACCCAACGTTGTGCCCATTGGCCCCAAGCTTCACACTGATGGGGCGTTAGGGGTTCCATAAGGGGGAATACATTGGAAATTCTCCATATGGCAACTTTTCTCTTTTTCTGATGAAAGTAGTAAAAGTTATTCTCAGGTAGACAATTGCCTGCATATGGTCACCATCTGGATGGACCAGAAGCTCAAATCCCAAGAACCAGGTAGTCTGTGTGACAGCAACTTGTAATTAGGGATGAATGGGGTCTGGGTTTGATTAGCAAAGCACTGTAATCTTTAGGGTTGAACCTTATTATTAGTTTTGATCATTTTTAGGGCTTTTATTTGGAAAAGGATGGAAAACCCAGCACTACCATGGGGTACAAATGCCAAAATATCATACAAGGGGCTTCAGGGGCAAAATGGAATTTCTTGAAATAAGACTCAAAGCTGTAGGTGGTGTTGCAGAACAGAACGATTTTACAGACAGCTTCAGAGATAGCGTATGTTGGCGGTGTATATTTGAGTATGCAAAAAGCCATAAGAAAGCGCCTATGATAGCTAAAACGGGAATAGCTTAGTAAAGATCGGCCAGTTTGATGGTCAATGAGCTCCTTTTTTTAGATGTGTCTGGTATTGTTGTTTTTTTTGTTTTTTTGGGTGGCGGAAGGGGTTTTTCAACTTTTATTGAAGCCATGGCAGTGTATCATATATGCTGTATATATAAATGTATTTGTGTATTGTGGGTATGTATTTCTGGCATTTAAATAGTAGATATGGTGTATATTTTTAGTCCTGGAAATAAGATAAAATTGAAAAACATTAAACCAAAAAAGAAATGTAGGGGCTGCAACTGTTGTAACATTGGATACAGAAAATATTGTATAGAAAAGAATTGTTGCTGATCCTGGAAAGATTTGTTGGGTCCAAAGAATTGTAGAGAGGGAAGGTTATGTAACCCATCACTGCAGAATACAGAATAGCCCAGTATAGTACAATATAATATAGTATAACCCATTGCAGTACAGTACGGTATAGACCAGTATAACAAATAGCCCAGTATAGTACAGTATGATATAGCATAGTCCCTTACAGCACAGAAAAATGCAGCAAAGAATGCAACATAGAACAGTATAGCTTATTAAAGCACAGTATAGTCAAGTAGAATGCATTATAATACAATATAGCCCAGTATAGTAGAGTATGGTACAGTAAAATACAGTATAGCCTGGCATGGTATAGTACAGTATAATATTGTATGGCACAGTATAACACAATAAAATACATTATAATATAGTATATTCTTGTAGATCACAGCAAAACACAGTACAGCCCAGTAAAGCTTATTACTGTGCAGTATTATCCAGTATAGTACAGTATAGCTCAGTATAACAAAGTATAGTTAAGTTATAGTACATTACAATATAGTATAAACCAATAGCACAGTAAGATATCAGTATAGCCCAGCATATTATAGTACAGTACAGACCAGTACAAGATAGAAGAGCACAGTATAGTACATTATAATACAGTATACATATAACACCATATACTGGAGTATAGTACAGTATAGCTCAATATAGTCTTGTATTGTTTAGTATATTAGTTTATAGTCGGGTATAGTATTTTATAACTTGGTATAGTGCAGGTTAGGACTGCATAACACAGTATACCCCAGTATGGTGCATTACAATATAGTATTACCTAGTATAACTCAGTAAAATACAATAGATCCCAATATAGCATGGCCCAGTAAAGTATAGTACAACCCAGTAGATCCTAGTATAGCTCAGTATATGCCGTTATAGCCCAGTATAGAATAGTACAGCCTAGACCAGTATAGCCCAGTATAACATATAAGAGCACAATATATCCCAGTATATGAGAGTGTAGCCCAGTATATGAAAGTATATGTCAGTATATAGGAGTTTAGCTCAGTATATGAAAGTATATCTCAGCGTACCTTAGTATAAAATAGCGTAGCCTAGTATATGAGATTAAAGCTCATTATAGGAGATTATAGCCCAGTATAGGAGAGTATGACCCAGTATAGGAGATTATAGCTCAGCATAGCTCGGTATAGCTCGGTATAGGAGAGTATAGCCCAGTATAGGAGAGTATAGCTCGGTATAGGAGAGTATAGCTCAGTTTAGCTCGGTATAGCTCGGTATAGGAGAGTATAGCCCAGTATAGCCCAGTATAGGGGAGTATAGCTCGGTATAGGAGAGTATAGCCCAGTATCTCCCCCTGCACAGAACTCTCAGCTCTCCATATTAGTCCAACATACACTGACCCCATGGATTCTGTGAGCCTTTTTATAGTGAGGGGGTGGGCTTATCTATTCTTTTAGGGTATTGGTGTTTGTGTGTCAGCTGACCAGGGGGAGAGGCTAAACAATACGCTGTTGGCTGTTCTTTATTCCTGACGCAAATATGCAAACTTACCATCTAATATTTAAAATCCCAATACAATTTCTGGGGATTTCGGAGCCCAGGGTTGAGAACCTCATTCCTGTGTTTGACGTGTGATCTTTTCATCATTATCAGTGGATAATAATAATAATAATAATAAAAACTTATTGGAATCTCAGACCAGGTCTT
Source organism: Pyxicephalus adspersus (assembly GCF_032062135.1). Lineage (NCBI taxonomy): Eukaryota > Metazoa > Chordata > Amphibia > Anura > Pyxicephalidae > Pyxicephalus > Pyxicephalus adspersus. The sequence continues at coordinate 104,914,466 of NC_092863.1, read as the reverse complement.
ATGATTGTCAGTGTGATCTATTTATTATTATTATTACATGAGCCTCATGTTAAGATAAGAGAAGAAAACTTGACAGACAGCCAGGGTGGGGGTGTATAAAGTATAAAATCCTGATTATTATCTAGTGTGTTTAGTATAATTTATCTTCATGTGTTTATTATGTTCAAACTGTTTAAATGATCTAATATTTGTATTTAAGCCTGGCAATGCCACTCCTTTTAGCACCTGTAGTTCGTTGTGTCTTCAATCAGACAGAGGCAGTATGAAAGTAAATAGGCATTGTTCTACAAATACAATTTTATGAAATCACAGTGTGTGGAATGCATGATATAAATGTTATACAAGCAGTGAAATAAATATCATAAGTATTTACAATTATATCATTATATCATATATTATAGATTTGATATATTTGTAAATACTTATGATATGATTATGTGTTAACACCAAAGATCTCCCTGCCTGTCCTGAAGAAGCGGACATAGTTTCCATGAAACGCGTCGCCAGTGGGAATATCATAGTGGGTGCCCATGCAGGAGATACTCAATAGTATGGTGTGTTTTTATGTAATTGCTTATTGTCATTTCGTATTTCAATAAAAGTTTTATGATTTTTATATCAGTAATTCTGGCCTTTTTGGTCCCAAATTGGATTTTCTATTTTTTGTTATGACTTTAACTAGTGATGTGGCCTTGGAAAAATGAGATATAGAGGAAATCTAATACTTTTTGCACTAAAAAAAGTCATTATTGTTTCTCCCTAACGAGCTACTTAAAGTGTCACTAAAGTCCTCATTTTTAATGATCCACTTCTTCCTCCTGTTATGTGTTCCCAATAAAACTTTTCTATATTTTATTATTTTATCCTTATATCCCTTTATCCACCATATCCCTAATGCCTGTGGCTACAGTTCATGGTATGTGTCTTAATTTGTAGCCTCCCCCATTGTTCTGCGATGAGCTGAGACTACAAATGTAACTTCCCCATCCATTATACACAATGCAAGGAATCATGGGACATGGAAGCTGATATTGCAGTCAATCTGCTGCCCTCTAGTGTTCAGCCATAATAAGTGAAAACCGCTGGAGCGGTGGTAACACATTTACAAATCATATCATTCATATATGATTCCATGCTTTTAACTCTTTAATAATTTTAATATGATGACTGTATCTTTAGCTTTGTTTCAATTGTGGCAAAATACAACAAACATAAAAGAAAAATGTAAGGATGTATGTCTCATCATTCATTTGGGTGATAATAACAGATCCTTCCAGATTTAAGGGAAATAAATTGTAGGTGTAAAATGGTCAAAACGATGGTGTAAATTGTGATCGTCCATACTTCAGTGTTGCACAATTAATCCGCACACTTTGCTTTACTTTGCTTTACTGTAAACCTCGACCACACAGATGGCTTCTTCTTTTATATAAACATCTACGTGCTTTGTGTATTGTATATGATGAGAAACAGACATATTGCTTGAGATGAGACGCAAAAAATCTCTATTGTGTCCATGGCATTGATAGATTTTGCTCTTCATTGGTACCAGACAATATTTCAGGGCAATTATGGACATCACTGTTATGTGACTGTGAAATCCTGATCACTATATATATAATATATAATATAGTACATTATATAAATATATATATATATATATATATATATATATATATAGTTATGTATGTTCTTCAAATTTACATGATGAGCTTGTTACATGGCTGGACCATACCATATCACATTGTCAGGGGGGGGGGTGCCTTTTCCTTTTATCCATGTGGTTGAAAAAAAAGTCCAATCCTTTTCTCTTTGTTTCTTAATGCTTTGCTTTATAATATCTGACATTTCATATACAATGCTTTGCGTATGGAGAGGCTAAAACCCCCAACAGCCGTGTTTTGCTATCTGTCTTTCTGGTGGATAGATTCATCCATTCTATTTCACCTAAAAAATTGATTGTATTGTAAAAAGAACAAGTATTGTAAGAAAGAATAACTTTCTGTAGGAAAGAATAACTTTTATCTACCAAAATAGAGTTTTCAAGTCCCAGCACAAGAACCTCAGAGAGATCAACCTCCAACTGCAAAAAGTGGCTATTTCAATCAGTACCAATGAACTCCACTAGAGGGCGACATAGGAGGTTTACCTTATTTGTTGCATTTGCAGATCATGTGCCCCCTTAAAAACTCAACATTGGTGTGTTGTAGTATTGTGGAAAGTTGGGAGTAAAGACTTTTTGAAGGAATCCTGCCAGCCTTCCAAACCACTTAAAGGCTATGGAGAAGGCAAAATTAATTTTGGTAACTTCATGTGGGTAATACCTGCAATTATACTATTCAGTATATACTGTAGATTATGCTTTTATTTCATGACCTTTCTTAATCTTTTCTCTACATTTTTGTGCAAGCCAAGCTGCCCAGCAAATGTACAGGGGCTGGACCAAACCATGTTGGTTTGCTTGGGGGTGGACAGATTTGGAAAAAGTCAGTTTTTATGGTTTATTATTTTTAGTCTATAAATAATTTTTCACTTTTTAACCAATTTAAATGGGGTTTGGCAAGCACTGTAGTCTATAGGGGTCATGTGGTTTTTTTTTTTTCTGGCACATTAGGGTTTGTAGGAAGCCCATTCTTTTGAATGGTCTGTTCTAATTCATGGCATGTGCAAAATGCATGGTAAAGAGGAGCCCCCATAATGAATAATTAATTAGTCGCCTTAACAGATGTTACCTTATGCCATAATGCGCGTGTATTATGCATGGCAATGACCCAAATAAGTATGAATGGGCCCTATGGGTGCAATGACTTGTCAGGGCTCCTTTCCCATATCCTGGACCCATTCTTCTGTTATAAGGAATTCCAACCCTAAAATTGGGAATTTAGAGGTCCCTTTAACATAAAAACTGTTGAGGTGCCGGTTATGTGCCGCGGTCAGCTCTTCTTCCTCGGTGACACCGGTGATCTGGTTACACGGAGATAAGTTTTTTCTTTGCGTTCCTTGTACAGAAGTATGTGAGTTTTATCCCCATCGTCCGCTGATTACACATCAATAAACAATGTATCTTTCCCCCGAGGAACCTGAACCCTCCGCAAGAAAATAATTCTCCAGTTTCCTAGGGATTTGTATTATAAAATTGTTGTCCCCAGCGTAATGGTAAAGATATGAGAGTCCTAATTATATTATATGTCATTGAAGATGCTTTTAATTCAATAATTGCTGCATTTCCCTGTGAAATCAGAGACAGATGTGGGTGGAAGTGACTATAACCAATTAAAGGAAAACTTCAGCAGAATGAAAACAGGTTTGGAGTTATTACCAAACTTGTTCCTAATTTTTACTCTTGCATTTGCAGATTGGTGATAGCTCCCCCTAGTGGCTGCCTATATCTATAAGAAATGTGAATTTTGAATATATATGATTTATCTATCCATATGAAATATATATACTAGTTCCTATACAGGTTGGTTAAATAGGGAGGTGTACTTATCACCACCTACTGTATTCCTAGCTTCAATCCTTTGAGCGCCACACAAGTCTTCTTCTATCACATAGCATGAAAGGTGGCCTGGTGCATTGCCCATTAGTGCCCCTCTTCACTAGCACTGGCTGCCCTAAATATATCTACCTAATAGAACAGCTCATGGCTTTATTTTACAGAAACAGATGTGAAAAATGTGTTCTTTGTACAGCACCACAGTATATGTTAGAGCTACAGTACATTATGCATTGAGTGGATCAGCAGACATTGTGTTGTTGTCTCGATTTGTTGCTGGAGGCCGGCTGTTTCGGCAGAATGTGAAATATGTAAACACTGTGGGTGATCTGTAAAGTGATTTTCCTGGCCGCCCCCAGATGTTGGTCCCCAGCCCTCCTAGAGGTCAGTCACTGGCCCATATAACAGCTGGGCCGCCGATTATTATAACCTCGCACGGCGGGGCGTCCGAGGAAGACTTTCTAAATCTGAGTCTGATTTTCAGGAAATTCTTGATGACCACAAAGCTCCCTCTGAGCCCGACACAAACATCTGTCCCATCATTACTCTGTAAATCTCTGATTTCCTCTACTAGAGGAGCTGCAAGGAAATAAAACAAACTCTGGAACGTGTGGGTGCGTTACACGGAGATTGTGTACCGCGTGGTCTCCGTATGGCGATTAGATCATATCTGAACATTAATTGGCCTAGTGCTGGTAAAAACATAAATTTAATTTAAATGTGAGCAATCTAGGCCCTCTGACTGCTCCGGCCCCTGACTGGTCCTATGATATCTTTTGCACCTGACTGTCCCTTTGCTACCTCTGTCCCATACTTGGCCCTTTGACATTTCTAGCCCCTGACTATCCTTTTGACATATTGGGCTCTTGACTGGCCTACTAATATCTCTGGCCCCTGATTGGCACTATGACACCTATGGCCTCTGATTGTCTTTGACCTACGGCTGGGCCCTTTCCAGCTCTGTCCCAAACTTGACCCTTTAACTAGCCTTGTGACAGACCTGGCCCTTGATGGGCCCTTCATCAGCTCTGGCTCTTGACAACCCTTGTTTGCTATTGGTAGTCTGACATCTCTGGCCCCTGAATGGTCCTCTTACACCTTAAGTCTCTTACTGGCCCTTCTGACACCTCTGGCCCCTGAATGGCACTCTGACATCCCTAGCCCTTTACTGGCCTTCTGACGATTCTGGCCTCTAACTGTCCCTTTGTCAGCTCTGGCCCATGGATAGCTATTGCCCCTTATAGGTCTTCTGACATCCCTGGCCCCTTACTTGCCCTCTGACACCCCTAGCCCCTTACTGGCCCTTCTGAGACCTCTGTCACCTTACTGGTCATCTGACCCATCACAGTTGCCACATAAAGGGAACAGAACAGCATTCTGCATTTACTTTGCGCTCATTGCCTACAAACATATAAAGCCATCTGGCGGTTGTTGCAGCTGGCAAGCTGGGGTTGTGGAGATCTAACGCTCGGCTTCACATCTCTGTTTTGGAAAATTCTTTCCTGTTATCCTGAGAGACTTCCAGAAATCGATGTGTACCGACAAAGCGGGCACTATAGAAGCTGGCACTCTACACTCAAGGCCGCACTACCTTCTAGCTGGAGCCTTGTTGTGGTGCCAGGTGGCACAGAGCGAGCCTTCGCTTTATGTGTACACGCTTCATATGTCTTCTTGGAGAGCCCTCAGTCCAGGATTTACCCTTCCAGGGTCTCCGCTGACCTTGGTTGGACACAATGGGCTTGTCCTACACGGAAGATAGAACATGGTGATGGAGAAGCATCTGTAACATATATTGGACTGAGCGTCTCGTCTCTGGGTTTACTTTCCATTAAAGAAGATCTGCCATTACCGTTGGGCATAAATATGGAGCCTTTACTACAACCACCACCATGGCTTTTGATATGGAGCCCCTAGTACAACCATCCCCATGGTAATTAAAATGGAGTTGCCTCACCCATGACAAATATTATGCAACATGACCACCACCATCATGGTCATTACTATGTAGACCCTACCATGACCACCCCCATGGTTATTATAATGGAGAGTCTACCATGACCACCACTATGGTCATTAATATGCAGACCCTACCCCAATCACCATCATCACAATTAATATGGAGACCCTACCACGACAACCATCATGGTCAATATTATGGAGTTTTCTAACCCATGGCCATTATTATGGAGACCCAACACCACCACCATGGTCTTTATTATGAAGACCTTACTGCAACCACCACCATGGTCAATAATATGGAGACCCTAACACAACCACCAAAAGGGTCATTAATATGAGTCTGCCTCTTCCATGGCCATTAATATTGATCCCCACCACCACCATGGTCTTTATAATGGAGCCCCTGCCACAGCCACCACCGTGCTCAATAATATAACGTTGCCTCAACCATGGCCAATATTATGCAACCTGACCACCACCACCATGATCAATAATATGGGGACTCTACCACGACCACCACCATGGTCAATGATGTGAAGACCCTAACACAACCACTACAATGGTCATTAATATGGAGACCCCACCACGACCATCAATATGGTCATAATATGGGGACACTACCACAACCACCACCATGGTCAATGATATGAAGACCCTAACACAACCACTACAATGGTCATTAATATGGAGTTGCCTTACCCATGACCATTATTATACACCTCACCACCATGGTCTTTATTATGGAGCCCCTACTACAGCCACAACCTTGATTATTAATATAAAGTTGCCCATGGCATATGGCGCTCATACCAGAACCATTAGCATGGTCATAATTACAGGATGCCCTCACCCATATTCATTATCATGGAGCCCCACCACAACCATGGTCATTATGATGAAGACCTTACCACAATCACCATCATGGTCAATAATATGGCCATCATTATGGAGCCTCCCCAACCTCAACCACCACCATGGCCATTACTGTGGAGTTGTTTCCTTTAGATAGCTATAACATAGCCGTGTTTGAAAGGGCATCCACAAGATTTTGAAGGGTGTCTTTAGGTTTATGCCCCCATTTTTGAGGACGACGAGCTGCCAGTGGGCACTTTCACCCCCTAAAGTCATTAGAGTGTTATAAGAGTTTTTATTATAGAAAAAATGCAGTTTTAAAATTATTATAATATATTATATGATTTCTTTTATTATATTTGTGGTGATTGTGTCTGCCTTTTAAGTTTAAGTTTGATGTTGTTTGGTTTGTTTATGTATTATTGAAGGATGTGACAGTATATTTTATATGATACAAACATATTGGACACTTAAGATTTTGTAGTCACTTTCACCCCCTGCTAATCCATCACCAATGTTCATACAAACTTCATTTTAAAGTGAACCTGTCATTACTTCGACCTGCATGTATTACTAATGACATATCATTAAACACAGCAACTGTATCATTTACAAGGAAAGACACCTTTTATTATCATAGAAGTCATCATTGAACTTCAGCTGAGCTTCAGAGTAACTTTACATAGGCTGAGATGATGTCAGGATTTGTATCCTCAGTCACCTCTCTGGGTCATTAGACTGCAACATTGTAACATTGCAGTCAGAATAGACATATACAGAATAGACTTTTATTAGACATATGAATGTTTCTTCAATTTACAAGCAATCTTATACATGGTAAATGTTTTAAAACCAATGTTTAAAACCTTGGATAGAGTGTTCATGTATCTATCAATCCTGGCCTCTCACATGTGCAGTCTGTGCTTCTTGCATAGTAATGCTGCACAGTGATTGTGCATTGCTTCTCCACTCTCCCAATACTAATCTGTCTGATTGCAAATCCAGAATGATATTGCAGATGAAGCTGTTCTAGATATTCTGAACTGATGTTTTGATCTTTGTGTCTTTCTAGATGATCAGCTTGGCATCATGTCTTAGCCGGGTGATAGTTCTTGTCGCTGTAATCGCCACATCTGCTGTAGTGTCATCACATGCATGGGAGGAGGAAGGTAAGCCAAAGCTTCATGTCTGCAGTCTCTGACTGTCTCCTGTATAATGTCTGCAGTCTCTGACATCAGGTAGAATTACAAAATTTCCTTTGCTTTCTGTTGAATTAGGTAGAATCAGGGTTTGTGATGTTTCCCAGGTACAATCACGGCATGCCATACGGAGACACATACTACTGCAATGTCCAACCTTTATTGTTAGCTAAAAGGAGTTTTCTGATTGGTCCAGAAAAAAAAAATATTGGAGTCATGCTAAAGCCAAAAGATTACCAATTGCTTCAGGAAGTTGAATTCCATGGTGAAAATACAACTAGGCTGTCACTCTTGTCTTGAGCTCAGTATCATGAAGTTGTGGAGGGGTTGTGTAGGTTCCCCTGACCACACCTTTGCTTTAGTATTCTTGGAGTGCCCACTGATTGCATGTATAGGTTGTAAGGAGGGCTTATGGTAAAGTAAAGGGTTCCTATGGACCCCCAATAGACCCCCTTTTGTGCTCCAATAGACCCCCTTTGCATTCCTTCTTTTCTGAGAGCATTTATACTGTCAGTGGAGGCCAGTTAGCATGTTAGATTCATGATGTCCATATTTATCGGTCTATCAATGGTTCACTTTGTGCTAAGCATGGGGCAGATCCCCTGTGTATTCATTTCATTGCCTCTGTATGTCTATGGTTGTAGACGATGGAGGAGGGGATCAGACTTTTGGGGTCACATGGACCAGCAAGTGGGGACCTTGGATGCAGATTATCAGGTAGAATTACAAAATTTCCTTTGCTTTCTGTTGAATTAGGTAGAATCAGGGTTTGTGATGTTTCCCAGGTACAATCACGGCATGCCATACCGAGACACATACTACTGCAATGTCCAACCTTTATTGTTAGCTAAAAGGAGTTTTCTGATTGGTCCAGAAAAAAAATATTGGAGTCATGTTAAAGCCAAAAGATTGCCAATTGCTCTAGGAAGTTGAATTCCATGGTGAAAATACAGCTAGGCTATCACTCTCGTCTTGTGCTCAGTATGAAGAAGTTGTGGAGGGGTTGCGTAGGTTCCCCTGACCACACCTTTGCTTTAGTAGATTGCTTTGCTGGGCAGCACGGTGGCTCAGTGGTTAGCACTCTTGCCATTGTGGCACTGGGTCCCAGGTTCGTATCTCAGCCAGGACACTATCTGCATGGAGTTTGCTGTTTCTCCCTGTGTCTGCGTGGGTTTCCTCTAGGTACTCCTAGATCCCAAAAACATGCCGTTAGGTTAATTGGCTTTCCCATAAAAATTGTCCTTAGACTGTGTAAATGACATATGACTATGGTAGGGACATTAGATTGTGAGCTCCTTTGAGGGACAGCTAGTCACATGACTGTAGACTTTGTACAGCGCTGCATAATATGTCAGTGCTATATAAATACTGTGTAAAAATAATAATAGTATTCTTGGAGTGCCCACTGATTGCATGTATAGGTTGTAAGGAGCCCTTATGGTATGAGTTACTATGTTTTGGGAACACATACCATATGGTATGAATAGAGAGATTTGGGGTGGGAGGAGTGATGCCTCAAGCTTCCAATAGACCCCCTTTGCATTCCTTCTTTTCTGAGAGCAATTATACTGTCAGTGGAGCCTGTTAGCATGTAGGATTCACGATCTCCATATTTATTGGTCTATCAATGGTTCACTATGTGCTAAGCATGAGGCAGATCCCCCATACATTAATTTAATTGCCTCTGTATGTCTATGGTTGTAGACGATGGAGGAGGGGATCAGACTTTTGGGGTCACATGGACCAGCAAGTGGGGACCTTGGATGCAGATTATTGCCTCTGTATGTCTATGGTTGTAGACGATGGAGGAGGGGATCAGACTTTTGGGGTCACATGGACCAGCAAGTGGGGACCTTGGATGCAGATTCCATGGGGGTTATATTAATAGCACATGATAAAGTTAAGCAGCGGGTCCTCCTTGGACTTACCAACCCTTATGAACATGGAGGAAACTTTTCATGACCATTATGTCACATTGTAGACTTCAGTCTTTATATCGTACTTCCATACTGACCATGATTTGTGTCCGCAGTTCGGTGGCTGAATGGAAATTCAACGCTTCCCCGGACATCCCCTGGGGCTTCTTCACCAACATGCGCGACCTTCAGATTCCCAACGTCAGGCCATTGATGATGGGTAACTACACCTGCCATGACCAGAAGGGGGAGCAGTTGAGCTCTGTGCGGCTCATCGTTGGATGTGAGTAGATCAGCATGTCACAAATGTCAGATTGTACCAATCAGACTATTCACACAATCATATCCTTTCCCCAATATTTCCATCAGTACCAACTCTTTCCTGTAAAATTGTAGCAGTTCTCCGGAGATAAATCCGTCACTATCATTTAAATACTGGAAGATTCATCCTGAATGAATGAGTGTGAATAAGTGTTGAATGTCAGATTCACATCTTTGTAAATTTGCCCCCAAAGGCTTTTAGAAAATAAACAGAGCGTTGTGTGTACTCAGGGTTCTTGCAGTGTTTATGTGAATGTGACGAGATCCTCGCCGTCTCGCCTCGTGTCAGAACAAAATATTCTTCAAAGGCGTCTAATCCGATGTTGTGAGTCACCTCGCAGTCATTGTACGCTCAGATTAGAGAGCTGACAGTCCCTGCCGCTGATGTGTGCGATTCCCAGATGTAAACAGTTCCCATTCATCGGAATGTCTTCCATGTTCTGTATTACCGAGCAGTGCTCAGCCGCTGATATCTGTCACATAGACCGTCTCCTGTACCATGTCTGCAGTCTCTGACCGTCTCCTGTACAATGTCTGCAGTCTCTGACCTTCTACTGTACTATGTCTGCAGTCTCTGACCGTCTCCTGTACTACGTCTGCAGTCTCTGACC
>NC_092863.1:104899191-104903556 GCF_032062135.1 Pyxicephalus adspersus | reverse complement strand
ATGTCTGCAGTCTCTGACCATCTCCTGTACTACGTCTGCAGTCTCTGACCCTCTCCTGTACAAAGTCTGCAGTCTCTGACTGTTTCCTGTACAATGTCTGCAGTCTCTGACTATCTCCTGTACTCAGATAGTGGGTGACCCCCTCTGCTTTATTGCTATTTGATCCTGCCAGTAGAGCAGTTGCTTTACCACTTCCTGTGAAAGGGTGACAACACTGCTTGTTCTGCAAGTAAATCACTGCAGTGTTGTCACCCAGTGGATGGCGGGGAGGGGGTCTTAAATAGTCACACAGATTTAGATGGGCTTCAAGGGCCCATCCATTTATTGTTAATGACACCCCCTCACCCATCATGCATCATTTTCATTTTTTTTGTGCTTATTGATTGAATTCCTCCTTATAAAACCCTAATATTTCTTTTCTGTTGCAGATCCCCCAGGAATTCCCACAGTCACCTGCCGGGCTGCTGACTTTCACAATTTCTCCTGTTATTGGAAGCCCAGCGTGGACACCTTGCTACCCACCCGATACATCACATCCTACAGGTGAGATGCCCCGCCCCAGAGGAGCCAGGGGGTGGCCCCACTGCAGTTTGCTGAATTGATTGGTTGTTTGATCAGATCTGGTAATTGATGAGTGCTCTATAATTATTCATGTAGGCCCCGGAAATTGCCCAGTGGGCCCTGCAATCTCCCCACTTCCCTCCTCTCTGTAAACCCCCACTCTTCTTTCTCTCTTCTTCCTTTTCTCTCTTCCCGTCCCCCTCCCTACCCTCCGACCTTATTGGCTTCTTATTGGTTGCCCTTGTGATGGACAACCTCACTGATCAATCAGAAGGCCTGGAAAGTAGAAGGGGTGTGGCCATGGTCAGGTGATGATATCTCATGATATCTCAGAGTCTGCTCATAGTTTTGACATGCGGTTTGCAGGTCATGTGACCTTTATGTGGATTTTTTTTTTGATCATGTGATCAGTTTGAATTCTCCTGATTGGTTATAATGTATCTGTATTTTGTGGGTCCTAATCAGTGGAAAATTAAAATGGCTCTAAGGAAAATCATCTATTTAGGGGGAGCTAACAATGGCTGTATCAGTGACATGTGCATCAAGTCGAAGAGGACTGAGAATCTGAAAATGGAAATTCAGGATTACCTTTATGATTGGTCGGTCTGGGACGATCCCAGGTAATCTCATTTTAGTGGCCTCAGTTTTCCGAGTAGGTGCGGAGTGAGCGGAATCCCCATATAACCCCTTCCCCCCGTCCTGAACACAACAGGGCCCATTCAGCACCACCGGGCAATGCATTCCTATGGCCAGGCTGGAAGAAGCAGGAGGGGCCCCGGACTGGCTAAAAGGAGCCAACTTGTGCACGGGGCCCCACCCAGGAGGAACAGGGGAAATTATAATGTCATGTAGTAGGAATTGATTTGTTTCCAGTCTTACCCCATCTTTAGATCATGTGACCCCCAGATATTCGGCCCGGGCAGATTGTTGTAACTCATTCCAATATATATCGATCTGGAGTCCTCCTTTAAACCCGTAAAGTTTCCACAACTCTGGGAGCGCCGCCCGGCTCGCCCTCGTCCAGCCGTAACACAAAGTGCAGTCAGTGTGTTCCAGGATTTGGGCTTCATGTGGTTTTCTGTTATTTTACATTTTTTTTTCGGAGGGAGGACGGCTGCCAAGTTCAGGTCAGCAAACAGCGAGATGCCTGGCCGGGGCTCCGGGGGGATTGTGGGTAATGAAAACACACAGGCGGGGAACATGTGCTTCTAAACGGGGCCCCAATGCAGCACAGGGACGTTCTGTTCACTGGACGAGAGGGGCCACAGATAGGGGGTGAGATCTGGAGACCCGCCAGCCAATTACTAACAATGAAGGAGCCAAAGGCGGAAAATAACCACCGAACCCAAAGCAGCCAATCAGAACGGGTTCAATGATCATTTATTGGCTGATATATAAGTGGACCTGTAATTTGAGCAATGTGGAGACTGAGGAAATGCTCCTCCTGCCTGCAGCAGACTGGTACCATCATCTCAGCCTAGCCAAAGTCACTGACTGCAGCTGCAACTTTTTTTTTTAATAATAAAAGTTGTTTTTCAATAAATGATATTGTGACACGTCTGGAAATAAACGATCGTCGTCTTGGTCATGTGATCTCAGCAGATTCTAAAAATAGGGGCCCTGCCCAGAGCCGGGCGGCTGATACTCAGCTCTGCTATTTCCTGTTGGGAGGTTGGACAGGGAGCAGGAATCTGGCGGGAACATCTGACGGGTGAATGTGCCAAAATATTATCATCGCCACATGGACGCACGCCTGAGATTATCTGAGGGGAGAGATCCGATTACCAATCGTAACAAAGGCGATCATTTCCAATTAATGGTTCTGTGATTGGAGGGTGTACAGCCCAGAAAATTGGGTGAATAACCCATTCCCCATTTTAGGGTGACAACGCTGTATCTCATAGATAGAATATGGTGTGGGCGTTGTCACCCTAAGATTAGAAGTGTATTACCGGCCCTGAATACTGAAAACTAAAGCAGCCACCAGATCTGATTAGCTGCAATATATGCTCCTGACATTTTGGTTCTTGGGTTCCCCTTCATGTAACTGTAACTGACAGCCTGGGTGCCAACAGGAAGTGACTGACAGTTAAAAGAAATAGGATAGGAATAGGATAGAAATATCCTAAAATTGTGACAATTTCCTATTAGATACCCTTAGTCATGTGATGAAAATCCATTACTTATCTTCTGCACAATAGCTGCATGCATTAGACTCTTCATTCAAAGCCAATCTCATTTACCCCCTCTGCACACAATGGTTTCTCCCAACAGCTATTCCGTTTAATAGGAACCTAGAAGCCAGTGGTAGAGACCACAGCGTACAGCGGGGGAGGGATTTAATATTGTAAACATTTGGAAGTGTAAAAAACTTGTTATAAAAAAGTGATTAGCTGCTGATAAAAACTGAAATATGTGATTTATGTAGACGGATCTGTATTTAAAAATTATTCACTGGTTCTAATGTGTATCTATAACCATTCACCCTCCACATAATGGTCACGGCTTCAAATTTCAGAGAGATTTCCCTTTACTTCCTGTTGTGGCTCAGCTACAGGAAGTAGAAAAACCTTTGGTTTCAGATTGACTTTTATTGAGGATTTCCCCTTTAACTAGCATACAGCTGATGCTATTAGCGTGTGATGTGCTCGTCCCAGTCTGTATAATTACCCCTCTGTAATATGTGCTCCATCGGTGACCCCCGGGGGCGTTTGTCCTGTGTAGCAATCAGAGGGAGTTCTATAATAAATTCTCTGACAGTGATTGCAGCTTTGTGTTTGATGTGACGGCCGATGGCTGCCGTCAGAAATAATTACAGGGCGCTCGGTATGCCAGCAATGTCTGACTGCTCAGCTTTTCTCAATTACCCCTCCGTATCACGGTGTGTCATGGTGGCAGCCGGCCAGGTACAGCCAATTGTGGGCCTGCGGCATGCGGAGACCCTATGTGTCCCAATGGTGGACTTCACTTCCTGTCCCAGAGACCCAACAGGAAGTGAAGGGAAATCTTCTCAAAGTGAGAAAAGTTCTCCCTTTAGACAAATGCCCCCATCGGGCGGGGGGGATCTCTGTCCAGCAGTCTCTTGTAATTTGTATAGTTGTATGTAACAGTCTCTTGTAATGTTCCTGCAGTCAGTGGAAATCTCTTGTAATATGAAAACTACATGTAACCGTCATTTTAATGATCCGGCTGACTTCATTCTGAAGCTGCAGTCTCTGGGGATTTCAAATCAACACCTACAGTCTCTTGAACTCGGAAGCAGTCTCATTGTAAAACTGCAGTCTCCTCGAATTATTCAGCAGTCTCTTGTAGAATTGTACCCCAGCAGTCTCCTATACCAATACAGATGTCTCTTGTAATGTTGTACCATAGCAGTCTCTTGTCACATTGCATCCAAGCAGTCTCTTGTAACTATACTGCACTCTACTCTTGTATAATTGTATCCAAGCAGTCTCCTATAACTATACAGAAGTCTCTTGTAATATTGTACCCATGCAGTCTCCTATAATTATTCTGCAGTCTGATGTAACATTGGACTCCAGCTGTCTACTCTAAGTATTTTGCAGTCTCGTGTAGAATTGTACCTCAACAGTCTTTTGTAATATTGCACCCAGCAGTCTACTATAATTATTTGTCAGTCTCTTGTCACATTGTATCCAAGCAGTCTCTTGCACTATCACACCTCAGCAGTCTCTTGTACTATCACACCTCAGCAGTCTCTTGTACTATTACACCTCAGCAGTCTCTTGTACGATCACACCTCAGCAGTCTCTTGTCCTATCACACCTCAGCAGTCTCTTGTAC
>NC_092863.1:104881054-104898399 GCF_032062135.1 Pyxicephalus adspersus | reverse complement strand
AATCTCTTCCCGTGATCTGGAATTCTCATTATAAGCCAATCTTGCTGCGTTTGGTGCCCGGCAATCTTAGTCATGTCTGCAGGGAAAGAGATGTGAAATAGCTGGAAGACCTGGAAGAATGGAGTTCATTTATTTCTGTGATCTGGAAACAATTTCAGTTTTTGTTGATAAAAGGAAGCAAAGCATTTTTATTGTATTGGGGGAGGGGAGTCCAGGCCACACTTCTCCCTGATAATTTAATGAATAACGGTACTTTAGTAATGAATGTATAAATAGGGCAGTGAGGAGGTGACTTATAAATAATATAATGTCCCTTTATGGAGAATATAATGGTCCTTATACTTGGCCTGTGTGGTGCTGGCACATGGTGGCCAAAGTGCTCAGCAAGGACCGGAGTGGGCGGGGTTTGTGTCCACTTAGTCTGTTTTTTGGCCAATGTACTGAGGAAGGATGGGGTGGGCGGGGTTTTTGTCAGCTTAGTCTAATGTCTGACCAATGTGCTTAGGAAGTACAGCAGTGGGCGGGGTTTGTGTCCACTTAGTCTGATGTTTGACAAATGGGCTGCGGAAGGACAAGAAGGGGCGTGGTTTGTCTCAGCTTAGTCTAATGTCTGACCAATGTGCTTAGGAAGCGTAGGAGTGGGTGGGGTTTGTTTACGCTTTGGCTGCATACACACGTGCAATAATTGTCGTTGGAAAGGATCTAATGACTGCACTATGCATGAACAAGTGTACATACTGCGCCTCTATGGAGAGCGGAGGGGGAGAACAATGGAGTGGCACCCCGCTGGGCTCTCTCTCTTCACTTCCAATAAGATTGTCCGAATGACCGTCCTGGGGGATCCACGGACGATGGACGCCGTGTGCTGTACACACGCCAGATTCTCGTCCGATATCAGCCCTGAGCCGATTATCAGATGAGAATCATTGCAGGTGAGTACGTAGCCTTGGTCTGATGTCCGGCCAATGAGCTCAGGAAGGACAGGAATGGGCTGGATTTGTGTCAGCTTAATCTTGTGCCTGACCAATGTGTTTAGAAAGGAGTGGAGTGGGAGGAGTTTGTGTCAGCTGAGTCTGATGTCTGGCCAATCTGCTCAGGAAGGACAGAAATGGGCGGGATTTGCATTAGGGTAGTCTGTGTAATATACACAGACTCCGCCCCTACCTTTCCTTGCAGACAGAGCATGGCAGGGATTACCTATACCAGGCATTTATATTTATGAATGATGCATATTGTAGCTGCTAATCTCTTTTTTTGGTCCAAGTTACAATAATAGTAAAAAAATGATATTTTATATTATAATAATATTTCGAGCAGCACATATATACATATGCAGCATATATATACACATACATATATATACAGATATATAAATACAGTTTCTCTCCCCCGCAGCCAGTCATGTGATTAAACTTGTAGGCACTGATCATGTGATTTTTAGTGGGGGGGGTTATTTAATAATGATTAGCTTTGATCAAAATGTGAGTGCATTGGATATGGATAGATATTGAAATCAGACTGTAATTTATTAAAAATCAGATAATTGACATTTCATTGACATACTGATTTTTGATCATGACTACAGCCAGAGCCATGCTGGGTGTTGTAGTTCATTACCAAGCAGCAGGTTCATTCTGTAGCAGGCCTGGTGTGAGTGAGGAGATGGAGTACCATGAGTCAGAGTCTTGTCATCCTGACCACTGAATGGGAATATTCCCAGGGTGCTCATTAACCCCCATGACTCCTGGAACCATATTGTGTCTGTATAATGGATGGGGAGCTCCCAGAGCTGAAATCAGGAAAATATTTTCCTTCTATGAGCTGGAGCTGAGCCAGAAGACGCTGTGCACACACTCCTCCCGCTGCAGGAATTTATATCAGGACAGCACTTCCTACTGTATAAATGTCCTATTCATTTTGGATATTTGTAGTGCTATACTGTGCTCATGTCATGGCTTCAATCTATAGAAGCGATAACTTACAAAATGTTAAATATCATTTTAAGGTGCTGATTAGGGTTTTGTATATAATTTTGTTTATTCTGCTCAAAGAATTGCTTCTTCTATTTGGGTGAATCTAGCTAGAGTAAAATATTGCACTTCCTTTTCTAGCCAGCAGGTGGATCTCTATGCTCATTTTCACAATTTTCAGCTGCTATTAACCTCTTGTAGTAAAAAAAAAGTTTTTTTATAGAGAGCTCAGTAACCTAAACTAGTATCTACACACAGACGTGAATGGGTCACGTCAGTGACTCTACTTTTATCATCTTTACCCTGCAAAAAAAAACTATTATGCTTTCATTTTAGTTAACACATGGTGCTTTGGGAATCCTTTTTCATGTAAAATAAATAAATAAATATATTCTTAGAAAAAATTGGAAAAAAATTAAATTACCTTAATATATACAATAAAAGTGCATAGGGGGCAGGGTTTTTGCAAAATTGCATGACCGGATTGGCTCATACCCCCAGGTAGCCGTATAGGTAGGCTGTCGGTTATATAGACATAAAGGGCGTTTTTGCTACCTATCTCCTATACACATCCGATTTATGAAGCCTGCGGTGGGCAGCGCACGAGAGATCACACAACACTTCAGACACCTCCACCTTTAAGCTTTGAAGCTGTGGTCACTCTCCCTCCGACCCTGCTTGTGGTCAGGGAGTCAGTCTCCAGCGGTTAGTCGGGTCATATCGAAAAAACCACCATGTAGCCATCCTCAGGGCTCTTGTGAAATCTCTGAATCACCCGGCGCTTTTATTACACTTGACATTAAACTCAGAGGTTCTCGGGAATTAAAGGAGTGTTGTGACTTTGTAGCTGAAGTCTTTATTCTGAGCGAGGAGTGTGAACCTGCGGTCAGAGGAACCAGGGAAGCCATCCAGAAGGGGGAGAAGGTCACTTTGTATGTCTAATTATATCTTCTTTATGCAGAAATGTCCTTCTAACTACAAAGATGACAGCTGTCCCTGATTTCCAGGACAGAAACTGACACCGATTGGTTCCTGGAGGATTTTTTTCCACGGCTAGTAAAAAAAACGCCCTGGAAGTTTGCATTTTGGCTTCAGCAAAGGCAGCCCTGCCATTAAGGGGGTCTTTGCTAAAGGACGTAAATCCCCCATTGTAGATGTATACCTACCTGCCTCAAACAGCCCGATTTTAAACACAGCCAATGAAATTGCAGTATTGGTGGCACCTCTAGGTACTGCACGTTATACTTGATGACTTTGTGTGTGTGCATGTATATATAAATTGGGGTCTCCTAAAATCGAAGCTCCAATCTTAAGAAAAACCTTCCATATGAACTATATACATCTATAGAATCTATAGAACAGATAGTGTTTGGTCATCAGATTTGGCATTGACCCATACTCTACCCCTGTCGTTGACATCAAAGACTCTTTACCAACCCAATTGGCTGAGCCTTACTCTGTGTAGTGTTGGTCTTGTTTCTGTCATTGATTTCAATGGCGGTATGTGTAAAGGATGGGACCAGTGTGAAGATGACCTGATCTTGCCCTGGTGAAAGCCCCTGGATTTCAAGTCTCTAATTAAATCATATTGGAGGTCATAATTCTTTATCTATATAGTGGCCTTAGGTTTAGTATGGACAACCAAATCTCCTGCCAGCTTTGTGTTTCACCAATCCATTGGTAATTGGTCGATCGGAAGTCCCATATGGTGTTGGTTGAATTTGACCCTTTTCAGTTTTGTTTGCCTAAACTGCCCCCAATGTTTTGGCTGATTTGTAGCCAAATTTTATCCCATTTAAGTTAATGATAGAGGCACTACATAGACTCAGCAGATCGAGCTGGTGGAGGATGACTATTGGCTGTTGTGTAGTCAATCTCAATGGCAGGTGTAAAATATGGGTCGATGCCAAATCTGATCACCAAACATGAGCATTGCCCAGCTATATTTGTTCCAAGCCAAATGACCAATATTTGGCATAGACCCAAAAGCCATACACCAAGCCTAGTACTAATGTACGGCACATGTGCACCAAATTACCAATATTTGGTTTCATTTTGGCACAGACCCAAAACTATACACCAGGCCTAATCTCAATACCCAATAGTCCCAATATGCCACACTCTGTACCCTTCTGTTCATCTGAATCTAATATAAAGTGATCAGAATCCTAATCAGATTGATTTGAGTAATTTCCATTGATATTTACCATTGTGTACAACATAAATTTGAGGGTCTACCTTCATTATCACCACCTAAGTAATTTCTCTGATGTTATAGGTGAACAATATACAAAAATCAATGAAATATGTAAATTTATTGGCAATCCAAAGTCAAAACCTTGCCATATCTGTATCATAATATGTTCATCATTTGTTACTAATATTCAGCTTGGAACATGTCCCCCAGCTCTTTTTGGGGGACAGTTTATGGATTTGAAGACCCGTGGCTGATCCTTTCTCTTTGTTGGGCATGGTGACTGGTCTTTGAAAATCATAAAAGATGGTATTTTAAAGAGTGGGTTCGTTCTGAGGATCACCTGGTCTTGCCCCACAGACCCTGGATGGCAACTGAAACTGTGGACATGTAGTTCAGTAAGGTGCATATTTCAAATATGGATCCTTCACCCAATGGTAGCCAACAGTAAGCATCTCGGCTACTCTGCAGTAATCTCACCAGTGCTAAAGGATGTCAAATTACTAATCCTTTCCTATAGGTGGTCATAATACTTTATCTCGGAGTTTGGCTTTAACTGTAATGGGTGTTGGAAAACAAGTGTCTGGTTGCAGGGGTTTCAACTTTATACAAAAGGCGAAGGCGATTCATAGGGTGCTTGGCATGCAAATGGTACGCCAAATGCACCCATTGCCATTTCTGACGGAGTTTTGGAAATGGTTATAAATGCATATTAAAAAGGTCCTCTTGAAAGATTGAATGATCTAGAATGCCAATGTTTTAGGAAAAGTGTTGTTCTCTTTTAGTTACAGACCTGTTTCTTTTTACAGGGTGGACAAAGGCTCCCCGGAGGTCTGTGTGCAGGACCAAGCCGTCCCCAACATGTGCTCTGTCCGACACTCCAAGCTGTGGACCCTCTACAGGATGAACATCACAGAGATCAATCAACTGGGCTCCAACTTCCGCATTCTGGAGTTCACTGTCAATTCTATCTGTGAGTACCAATACCAGTCTGATATCTTTTGCAGTTCTGAGATGTGGAGCCCATATACTGGGAGCAGCAGTAATGATGGGAGATGGGGAAAGGAGCGTCATAATAGACCATATCCTGTAGGTGCCTCATTCATTCATGGCCATGGTGATAGGTGGGTACTTTTCATCATGGACACCCAGCCTGTTGTATATTTTCTTCAGGCAACAGAAAACTCTTCCTACCATGAAACGATTGTGTTTGGCCACTAAAAGTCCACAGCTGGTGCTCTGCTCCCAATGGTGGCCCCCATTCCTCCTCGTTGTCACCTTCTAACACTGGATGTTCCATATTTCTTGTTCATTAGCCTCTTTGGAAACCTGCAGTCCCAGCTCCTCTCTGCCTTTGGTCCCATCATTCTTTACTTAATTATTGCCCATGAGGGCCCCATCTGTAGACACGCTGGATGGAGATGAGATTGAAGGGATGTTGTGAGTCAGAATGATTATTTGGAGATGCCCCGTCACACTGACAGCACAATGACCGCATTGTCCAGGCATTCTCTACCTCTCTCCCGGGATACAGCACTCACTCCATTGTGTTACTGGAAGCCGTCCTTCATTTCATACGAGCTGTCTGAATTTTCCTCTCTTCTCTGCCAGAAAGAACTCTTTCAGTACATTCTGTGTGATTGATAAATGTGCCAGAAATATTCCACCCACAAACTTTTACTGCAGAAACTACAACTCTCCCATTGCTATATTATACTGGCTGCTGGCCCATAAAGGGTCGGGAGACTAAAGGCCACTCTAGCCAAAACTGATATGTCAGTGAATGGTAGAAGATGAAGAATTAAATCAGCCTTTTAAGGACTCCAGATCATCCCAGTTCCTTGGTCTGCATGCTTGCTGTCTTTATAATGCCTGGCTCCCACCATCTCTTTTCTCTGTTCCCACATATGTATACCTGCTATGCCCATAATGAGGATTTCCAACACCCCCATGCTGGATGCTAATGTATACAGCAGCTAGTGTTCCCATTGACTAGTGATAACACCCCTGACATCTACCAGCCAAAGGGAACATTGCCCGCGGTAATGGGTAATCGATCAGGATATGATAGTTGAAATGGCAGCATTGGAGCCAGTGGTGAACATAGCCAACAATGGGCTCCTATGCAGAAATGACCTAGGGACGAATTTACTTGTCGTCCCCATTGGGGCTCCTGTTGGCTGGGGGAGGTTTGGGGCCCTCATGCAGCCCCCTATGTGGACCTCCCCATGTCCACCCCTCAATGAAGCAAAAAAGTGGTTAGAGCCGAGCAGAGCTTTTCTCTAAGATTGGTTACATTTTGGAATATTCTAACACAAGCATGTAATTAAGCCAAAAATCTAATATAAAACGAAATTATTGGACAATATTCCAATCAATGGAATCAAAGGTATAATTATGAAAGATCACTGAGAACATAGAGGGCACCTGAACAAATCAACCTTCTGCATTGCAGTCCTCCAGTGTGGATCTGCTGTAGATGAGACATTTCACTTGTCGAGACTTTAATTGTATGGAAATCAATGATTGTGTCCCCATAGTCACCATAAACTCTTTGTGTTCCAGTCAAACCGGATCCCCCAGAAATGCTTTCAGCAGAACCGATCCCCTTTGCTCCACGGCGGCTGCTGGTCACATGGATGTATCCCCAAACATGGCCCCAGGAGCCTCATTTCCAGCTGAAGTTACGACTCCAGTACCGGCCGGTGCTCCACATGGTGTGGTCCGTGGTCAGTCACCTATTCCGTGTGTATGTACAATGGGAATGTAATGTTACAGTTTGGTGTTGATGATGTTTCAACAATTCGTTTGGGCCAGGTGGAGACGGCCAATTTGTCGGACATCATCACGGACGCATTTGTCGGGGTGGAGCATATTCTCCAAGTGAGCGCCAGAGATTTCCTGGATGCTGGAAACTGGAGCGAATGGAGCGATGAGGTCCGAGCTACACCATGGACCACTGAGGAGCCCTCAGGTATGTACCCTTCCCAAGCCAAAAAAATTGCCTATATAATACATTGAACATTTAACATTGAATGCATTATTCTCTGTGGCTCATCGTGTTTTATTTTCTACTCACAGAGTCGTTCCTCGACTTTAGCAATGAAACCACTATAGAAGAACCCGACCCCGAAATCAGGGAACCATTTGGTAAGCTTTTGGTCCGTGTATGGGATATGAGGTGACACTGGCCTGGAGGTGTTGCATGGGTTGGGATGTGGGATGGGTTTGGGTCACACCAGCTGTTTTTGCTGGTTCTGAACTGAACAGGTGGGGCGGGGGGGGGGCAGAAATGGAGGCATCGCCTTCTCTGTGCAATGAGAGGGAAAAGAAGATACATAATGGCACATGTAAGGTGGGTTTCTGGGGGTCAGATAGGTCGTAGGGCGTTTTTAAAGGGTGGGCACTGCAGAAAGTAGTCACAAGGCTTTATATGTGAAGAAGCCTTTGATCTATTAATCAATTACAAAGTTAATTCCAACACATTCCAAGGATCTTTGCAGCACCTCCATTCTTCAGGGCTTTGGAAGTGCTGGGTGAGGTCAAGTTTTTAACCAAGTGTGACTGATGTCTTAGAAATTTGGGGGGTGGCAGGACATTTTTGTTTTCTGTCTCATGACTGTGGATTGGAGTAAAGGCTGCCTGTATCCCCCTAAAAGATCCAAGGCATCAGTGGGACCCCACACTACCAGAGCATTCAAGAAAGTGGTGCCTCCAAACGTCTGGAATGTGTTGGCTGCATTTGGAGGCCCTCTGACTGTGACACCACTATTAACTTTCAATGGGTCCGACCCTGAAATTTAAGTCAACCCATGGCTTCCTGTAGCTTCTGGGGACTGTAGCCAGATCTCCCCACCATATCCCCATTATAATAAAAAGAATTGGAGGGAACCTCCAGGTAAGGTGGAGCAAGGTGAGCCAAGCCAGCCCTGGACTTCTTATAGGTCTTTTATACCTCTAACATTGAGGTCTCCCTGCTACTTCCAGGCTCTGTTCCTGTTCATTTAGGAGTTTTGGGTGCCCCAGCTGACCCTTGTCTCAGCTTGTTGAATGTCCCACATTAAATATATGGTATATTTAATGTGGGACAGGAATGGTGAGCACAGCAGTTAGACAGACCTTGGAACTCAACACAGGGTTGGTGGGACCTCCGTATTTCAACCACAGCAGGTGTACAGACCCAGCACTCAGGGTTTACCACCCACCAAATACTGAAATACCTTTATCACATCCTTGTTTCTATTACAAAGTAAGTCATAGCACAGATTCTATTTCCTGGACTAAAAGTGCTGCACATTTGGCTTTTTTAAGCAGAACCTTGCTGTGCCCCAGACCCCAGTGACCCTGCAGAGAAAGTCGCCGTGCTGATCTCATTGGGAGTATTCGCATTGGTGGTGCTGGCCCTTTTCCTGATTGCTGGCGCCTTCATCTGGTGAGTGTTATTGCTGCATATTTCTATAATATTACACCTATACATATCATTGCTCCCACATTGCACATCAATGGAGGCCATTGCCATATTGTATAGAATCCCATTCATTGCCATATTTCTTGCAGGATGAGAGTGGGCCGAACGATGAAATACGGTGGGATAAAAGCAGACTTCCTGACAGCCATTCATATGAAAGCCTTGCCAAGTAAGTGTCGCCGGATACTCATTGTCCCCATTATTTTTATTTAAAAAAATAAAGCATGGATATTTTTTTTAGTTATTTTTGCTGAAGTCCATAATGAAAGATTGAATAATTCTTTTCATTTTGTAACATTTGTCAGAAAATGATTTTTAGTTGCAATGAGCAAAATAGTCTGCGCCCCGGTCTATGTTAGAATCGCTGGGTGAAGCTTGACCCCTGCTGGCTGAAATATGCAATTTACTGGACTGCAACAACTAGTCTCAAAAGACAAAGAATTCATAGCCCTATGACTACATGTGTACACCCCTCCTAAAGAAAATAGGGGGAGTATTTTTGCCCCATTGCCTTCTGTGCACCAGTACCCCTTTCATTTTATATATATATTCCCATACATGCAACCCCTTATAACATAATTTTTTGTTTAATTCCCTGAATGTTATCAGGCATCTACCCAGAAACTAAAGCAGAATTCCAAACAGAAATAACATGATTAAATAGAGCTTTTTCTGCAGAACTAGCCAAAGGTTTCCCTGCAGTACTTTTCCCTGCCACTAGAGGTAATCATTTTGGTGCCCAGCTTTCAGTCAGTGGATGAAATTATTGGCTTCTTGTGCTGCTTCTTCCTTCTTGCTTGCATATTAAAAAAAATAGATTTAGAGGTTTTAATGATTACAGAGCTGCATTTATTTGCATTTTTCATATCTGCCCAGAGTTTAGGTTTAAAGCAAACCTGTACCCTTTATTGGTCTAGAACAGGGGTGTCAAACTCAAATACACAGAGGAAGGTTACTAGTTCATCCATAACTAACAAAAACAAAACCCTCTACACACACTTTAGGGTTGAAAAGACTATTTTCTATCTATCTATGCAGGCTGTGTGTTGTTCATCTTCTCACATCACAAGTTTGTCTGACACTAAATATTACACTATGCAGTCTCTAATGGATTGAAACAAACACAATGCCCCTGGTAGTCAGGCACCATGTGATCATTGCCTAGGCGTTGTGTCACATGATGGGTGTACAGGAATAATGTGTATGTATTGCATGTATTGAAAATGATTTTGTGAGGTGGTAACGCGGGCAGGCCAGATGTAGTTAATTTTTGGAATTCAATGGGGGGCAAAAAAAAGGAGATTTGGCCCGCAGGCCAGAGTTTGACACCCCTGAGCTAGAAGATAACCTCAAGAGTCTCACTTATCCTCCATGGCATTCTAGATGATACCTGTGAATAAAGGCTCCAGCATATTATCCTAGGATTAATTTACTGTATTTGGTCTGACTATAGATACACACCAGGACCAAATGAAAGCCATTCTTGGCAATGGGCTTTGGGTTATTACCCTGGCAGCTTGATCTTGGTTTAGATACTTGTATTAGTTGCTGTATGTAAAGTAGAATTGCATGGTAAAATGCTTCTTCTTATTATAATATTGTGACTGTTAACATGGCATGATCACCCCCCCCCCCTTCCCCAACACACATCACCACCACTATTACCACCTCTAATTCCTTAATAAAAATAGGCTCTGTATCTAAAGAACAGGAGGAGGTCAGTAGTGAGATTTGCTAAGATCTTTAAATATTGTACCCTAGTGTCATAGACGTGAGCCTTGTATGCTGATGAAACTTATATTCATATTTTCTAACCCTCTTCTTTTTCCTCAGAAACACAGATTTTGTAGTTACACAAAGAATTGGAAATCCGTACCTTACAGAAAACAGCTACCAGGAGGAATGCATCTGCAGAAAATGATTCTCCATTACAAACAATAGAGAGATGAGTTACACTCAGTTGTATTGGAGGCATTGCAGTTTAATCTGTCGAGCACCTTGCATTGGATGCAATCAGTTAGATGGTTACTCCTCGGAGGATTCACTGACAAGTCACTGACCTTCATGGCAGCTCACTAGGATAAACTCAAAGTCAGAAAACATCAATGCAAAAGACCTGGCAGACTAAGCACTAGTAGTGACTTACAGCAAACCTCAGGAGCCAGGCGGATAATGTGACTAACTTTTTGGAAATTTTTGTTGTCAATGGAAGCTCGTGTTTTCAGACTTCAAGGAAGAGTCTATAGCGCTCACCGGCTTCTGATTTCTGCATACATTTTCCATCCTTGAACTAACTGGACTTCCCGGTTCCCTGCCGGCTATAGTTCAGTTACCCGATCAATGCTGCTACCACATAGACTTTTCTTCACCGTGAACTCTGTTCCACCATCACACGGCTGTTAATGGGCCGATAAATGTGGCTGTGTGATGGGGGAATCACCGTCATTGAGGGGTCCATCCGCCAATTGTAGATTATGTTGACCTAGATGTTGTATCTGTAAGGTTCAGCATAGTCCGTTAACCACCAAGCAGTTCATGAAGCTATTTGGATCTGAAGCCTAGAGGTGGCATCACAGAAGAGTCATCTTCTCCAAATGAAAAATGTTCCACAATTCATGACTTATAGGGAAAATTTGCCATCCATGAACATAACAAAGCCAACCGTACCCCAAGGTTCGATCTTCCGGTTCTGGGAT
Organism: Pyxicephalus adspersus; assembly: GCF_032062135.1. NCBI lineage: Eukaryota > Metazoa > Chordata > Amphibia > Anura > Pyxicephalidae > Pyxicephalus > Pyxicephalus adspersus. The sequence continues at coordinate 104,887,071 of NC_092863.1, read as the reverse complement.
GGACAAAAAGTCTCAAGAACCCCTGCCTTCAGTAATCTGTTCGTCAAATGGTCCACCATGGGGGAATAGGCAATAGGTGGCCCTCCATCACTTCAGTCCATGGTAAATTTAAGGCAGCAAACTTTACATACTTCTTAGTAACTGCTGAGATTCTTTGAGTCCCCAAAAAACAACAGTCCCAATGAAGAAAGTATGAGATCTTCCGGGGCAACTGAACCCCAATAGAGCTTTTGGTTACTGTGGGTCTAGGTGACCATCCAAGACTTAATCATGGTATTAAAGAGATTGTTCACAGTCATTGGGAGCTTTGTAGCACCCTTAAAATTTGGTTTGGGTACACTAATCTGGGTTTGGAGACGGTTATAGATCCTCGTAATCTCACATTTCAGGGACAGCAATTCACTGCCATATTGATCACATGGGGACATCCAAGGTGACCCTTGTTGGGTGACCTCCACCAAGACGTGTCGCAGTAACAAGGTCTTCTGGTTCCTAATAAACAAATGAATGAAGGGAGGGAATTTGAGACTTTGATCTATTGGATTGAGTTTTTCTAGTTTTCTTTAATTGCTGAAAACAACAAGGAAAATCTAATTCTCCATGTAGAAGAATAGGAGGATTGGGGAGGATGGGGTCTCTGCAATTCAAACAGAGTGCCAGGGGACTTAAAAACAATCGCAAAAGTCAACAATTCTTAGAAATAGATTCAGGTCAGGATGCAATACCCGATTTTACCAGTAGATGATGCTATATGTAGAATGTTATCATTTCAGTCTTCTGTCCTGTTAATAGGAGTATAAGGATACTTTCTGTTCTTCCTGGAAAATCAATAATCAAATCAAAAATTAGAAGTTTGTAAATGTCCCCAATCTACAATGTGTGTGCTTTTACAGCTGCCTTATACCGGCTCTAGTAGTTGCCAACCTCCGTTATAAAGTCATAACGGTTAGTTAAGCTATTGAATATTAAGGGAACTCAGCAAACAAGCTGAATATCTGTTATCTGGGCATTATACTAGGATTGTGTTTTGTACTATAGTGAGTGACACCGTCAACCAATGTGAACGCAGCAAATTAAAGAGACCCTGTCTCCATTATTTTTACCTAATTATAACTTCCTCTTTTTATGTTTGTCCATATTGCTGTAGATTTGTATTGTTTTGAAGTAGTTGACGCTGCTTCCAGCCAGTGGTCACTGCTATAGTCAGTTTCAAATGTAAGTTGAGATGACAGGGTCTCTTAAACGTGACCTGTGCAGGACGGAGGGATCAGGTGTTTTATTTTGTGATAAGCCATTGGCTGGATTGTCAGTTTTTTGTTTACTGATCCCCAATCCCTACACAGGCCATGTGTACCTCTTAATAAAGGTGTCTCTGCAAATGTAAAGGGGTGGACATAGGCAATGGTGCTTGGCTGCCAATTAGGGGTGCACAAGACCCCCTTGGGAATTGTTATACAGGTGCTGGGACCCTTCCACTTATCATGTACACCTGTACATAGCTCTGTCTTTATAGCTGTCAATTGTCAATTGGGTAAAAATGGTTCGTGTATAGGCAGTGCCAACACAGGGCCCCAGGACTAGACTGCACCCTCTGACCCTTAAGGAGCTTGGGGCTGTTTCATCAATAAAGCCTACATGCCCTCTGCTCCCTCCTCTTGCTGGAGCACCCAAGGTTGAGGCTTTTTTTTTTGCCTACCTCTAGGGCCCTTTGATGGCTCCACCATTGACTGTCAATTATGTTGACTTCTTTTTACTGATTCATGTGACATTTATAGGTTCTGAGTGTGTGCATGAGAGTCCTAAAGTCCTCTGGTGACCTATCCTTTGGGATATACCCATATCCAGTAATCTCTGACTAATACTCATGTGTGATCCACACAACACTCCGTGCTGTGCCCAATAACATTTTGGATATGAGACCCCTTCTTCTTCTTGATACACCAACAGTGGGATTTTCCAGCCATCCCAACTCTACTGCTATGCACTTGGGGGCTCCACTGGTTCCATTCTCCATAATATAAATCAGAGATGAGTGGAAACCTGCATATTTAGGCAAGGTAGATCTGCAGACCTAGCAGGTGCTAGAATGGTGGAAGCCCCCTTGCCAAAAATAGGCAAAGCAGGAGTACAGACACGGGAACCCAAATCAAAGATGGTGGAAACCCTTCATAATGGGAACAGCAGATCTGCAGACCTGGGAACCCAGGGCAGAGATAGCAGGACCCCCTCAAAATGAGCCAGGAACCCAACTTAAAGTTGGTGGAAACCCTTCATATTAGACACAGTGCACTCGAAGAATCAGTGATAGGATGGTGGGAGTCCTCTTCCCCCCTTTTGGTCACAGCAGGTCTACAGACCCAGGAGCTCAACTGAAAGATGGGAAGATGGCTTTATAATGGGTATAGCAGGTCTGAAAATCTGAAAAACCAACAATGAGATAGTGGGATGTAGCTGGCACTAAAAATGTCCAAACCAAAAATGACCATTCACTTTGAGATAACCTGGGTATTCCAGGACAGGTTGGCACTCATTGTGCCCTATGATAATCCCCAATGATTTCCCAATGTGATCCCCTCCACTCCTCCATTATATCAATCTGAGCAATAAATTCTAATTTTCCTTCAGCCAATTAGAGCTCACATCTTTGATCTATAAGCATTCATTTTTTGTTATACACCTGACTGTGATCAGTGTCCTGTACATAGTTGTATCATTCTGTGTTCATGTTTTATAAATTGTTACTTTTTGTCTTTTTTTACTTGAGGACGGCCATGACTGCTTTTTTAAGATCTGCTGAGCTTTGTCGTGTTGCTCATTGTACAACTCCTCCCTCTTAATACTAATAGCAGAAAATGAATATTCCTGCCCAACTTTCTGTCTGTTGCTATGGGGAGTCTTCATGGGGGGCAGATATACTAACTGCAGCTGCACCAGGGCCCCCTGGGGCTTATGGCCCATTTCTACTAAACGTGGCTAGGAAGAGTGCTAGGACCCCTTTGGTTGTCACATGACTTACACTTCCAACTGTTAATTATTATGTAGGGAATAGATGATTTCATTTGACCAGAAGGTAAATGGGTGAGGGGGTCCATAAATTTCTCTCATGGGGGCTCTGATTAGCTGTGCCTTGGTGCAATACAGTGATTGGAGGAGCTGTACAATAGAACAGACACTTTTAGTAAAGTGCGGGAATCCCCTTTTATCTTGTACTGAAGTGTAAAGCTCCCTACTATACAACACGTCATCCTGGCAGAGTGAACCTGGAAATTGTCAGGAGCATAATTAACTTTTAGGCATCCCCAGCACCATCTGATTCTCTGGTATAAACTTTGCTTGCCATTGGTCTATAGGTGTGCTGGGGATGCAAGATTTCTGTGAACACACAGGTAACCAGTTCACTCAAGAAGCCTGTGTCTGCATCTACGACACAAAAGCAGGCAAGAATCAGCAGTATAATGTACTAAAAGACGTGCAGTGTGTATAACTGACCCGGAGATTCATTTTCTTTCTCCTTTAGTTATAAATTGCAGAAACCTTTGGAAAATCAGGGCAATAAATCCATATAAGCAATGCCCAATGTATTTTTCCCCATGACAAAGGTCAGTATAAGGCGTGCACGTAGCGACTACCTAGAAATAACGCCTGTCCCTCGCGGACTCCCCTCCCCCGCCATGCGGTCCGTTACAAAACCTGTATATATGCAATAACTCTAGATATGGACAGTATCTGTCCACAAGGCTCGTATATTCTGTATATCTAAGATAGATGTATGTTAGTCACTTATTGTGTACAATCTGTGAGATGGATGTAAGAATTCACGTACCGGAATTATATCCAGATTTATAAATCTTGTACTATGCCCAGTATTATAGGAATATATTATTAGTGTGCGGATATAAGGCCCCATGCTCATCCCTTGGATTCAGGATTTCCACCTTCAGATGGCTTATCATTGGTTATTGAAATGCAGATAATTAACCCTTCTAATTCCTGCAGGGAGTGAAGCCTGGGGATCAATGTGTCATTTAAATATCATTGCCAGCACATTAACCCATTCCCTATCATTGGCCATCTGGGAACCCCTGCCTGCGCTGCTGCATGGGTATTCCCAACCACACCCACTTTGCTGCTTCAAACAGGAAGTTCAGAAGATCTGCTGACTTCAGCCATCCAATCACGTGCAAAGAAAACCCATTTTTTTTAGATTTTTATGCATGTGTTTGGATAATCTTTACAATATGAATTTTGATCACAATCACTATGTTAAGTAAATGATCTCTGGCACGATGATTCACCTTGGTAAGTGAACAGCATTTTTTTTTTAATTAATTAATTAATCCCTTAAGCCCTAATAAATTTGGGAAAATTAAAATGAGCTTTAAAAAGCTCCTGGAATTAGGAAACATACTTTTATATTTATTTAAAATATTTTATAAAGTTGATTTTTTTCTTGGGTGTTCATTAAACAGAACCCTATTAACTCCCATTCTCCAAAACAGGGTGTTGTAATGGGGTCTCCTTCACCCCCCTCCTAAAGGGACATGTGCTATGGGATCAAATGTTATTGAATGATACTGACCCCCATTGAAGCTTTTAGACTGGTGACATCTAGTGGTAGAAATTAATTACTACAAGTTTTACAGATACAGTTTTATTATTACTTTACTGTTTTTTTTTTTTTTTTATTTCTTTTTTATTTAAATTTTAGCTGAGGTTCTGCTTTAGGATAGATAAATACAATGTCATCTGTCATTTACATCAAATTAGACAAAAGCACTCCCTGCTTAAATACATCCCTGTAGGTCATATGGAAGTCATAGTAGTCCACGCAGCAGAGACTTTAAGGTATTTAGGACCCTTTAAAAGGACTGAGTTCCCTGCTGCACAACAAACCGGGGGAGGAAAACAAGATTTGTGTCCTAAATGCTCCTATTCACTTGAATGGGAGAGGTTGGGACAACGGTTAAACCCATGGCAGACTTCTGTGGCTCACCACAGGTCTAATATAACCCCTACTCCCCCAGCACCCTGCAACTTATTATCTATGAGAGATTTATATTTGGATGGGTATAAAGTTTCTCCTAAAAGAGTCCAGATTGTGTTCCTCTTGGACCACGGCCAATGTAAAACTATAAAGGAAACACACAAGTCATCAGAAGGTGGAAAATTCCTTTAAACTGCCAATTCATGGAAATATTACAATTTCAGGACCATGACTCAGTATGTCAATATATCCAAGATCAGAAACTAATGAACTACAAGTCCCAGGATGCCTTACCACACTGGGCTAGTCATGCTGTGACTTGTAGTTCTCCCAGCTACAATTTCCATAATGTTACAGTTTTCTGGTTTGTATTGTTTTAGTAGATTTCTTTATTTGTATAATGACAAAATGTTGCTTCTGTCTGATATCTTACCAGGTTCATTTGCTTGTTGATATTGTTTTATAAAGAATCGATGTGATCCATGGTGTATATTGTATATAGGACCCGATGTATTCGTCGCTGCTTGTTTGACGGTTCCGTTATGTCTAAACGCAAAATACTTTCACTTGTAAAATAAATGTAATGAGAAAAATTGTATTTGTCATGGTTCTTTAATATGTTTTGTATGAATAATGCAGAAAACACATTTTCCATTTTAGGATACAGAGAAAGCATAAAATACACACAACATCACTTAGTTGTCTTTGTTGCATTTCTACCAATGGGGAGATCTTTTATCAGTTCTTGCCCTGCTGATACCCTACCAGGAAATAAATAGAGATCCCCCCAATGGGGACACAGATAGCCCTATCAGACATTGTAATCCTTTCCAACTTCATATGACCATTAAATTAGCCAAATTCTTCCTATGTGCCCATAGAATTGTTAAAATAGCAAAAGTGTAACGCAGCCATAAACTGAACATTATTCAATATTGTAAGCAAAACTTTATTCATTGATGGTTCATGTGTATGTATGAGGGACTGAACAGTTCCCAGATGGGGGGGCATGGAAGTTACACAGAAGTTTTTA
>NC_092863.1:104878623-104880200 GCF_032062135.1 Pyxicephalus adspersus | reverse complement strand
AACCACATAGTGTGCACATTTCCCCTTTACAATATTAGAACCACATGGTGTCTACTTCTTCTTCATACAAAAACAGACCCGCACAGTGTCTACCTCTTCACTATATAATACCAGAACCATATGGTGTCCACCTTTCCCCTTTAGAATAACAGAACCACATGGTGTCTACCTGTTCCTTCTACAGTAGCAGAACCGCATGGTGTCTACTTCTTCTGTACATAATACAAGAACCACATGGTGTCCACCTCTTTCCCATATCATTACAGAACCACACAGCATCTACCTTTTCTTTATGCAATACCAGAACCACATGGTGTCTACTACTAAAAAAAAGTAACAGTGAAGGCTATCAGTGGCGAGCGTCCAGGGAAAGCTTATATTAGGGTCTCGAAAAAAGTGAGGGCATGGTGCCTACCTCTTCCCTATACAATAACAGAACCGCATTGAGTCTATTCTTCTGTACACAGGGTGTCCACCTCTTTTTTTTCCATGCAATATCAGAACCACATGGTGGCCACCATTTTCTCAAGCAATGGTGGAACCCAATGGTGTCTACGTCTTCTGTACACAATAACAGAACCACCTTCTTCTTCCCTATACAATTACAGAACCACACGGCATCTACCACTTTCTCAAGCAATGGCAGAACCAAATGGTGACCATCTATTCTTAATGCAATAAGGGAACCCACACGGTGTCTACCTCTTCTTCATGCAACAAAAACTCATGTTATCCACCTCCTTCTCCCTGCCATAACAGAACTATGCAGGTCTACTTCTTCTTCATTCAACACCAGAATTGCATGGCGTCCACGTCTTCCAGCAATAAAAAGTCACTTGATGCCTACCTCCTCTTCCTCATGCAATAACATGGCCACATAACCAGCTACTTCCCCTAATTCTTAGAATATCATTGCCTCTATTCTTTTATATTCAGCTGGCCACCGATGGTGCCTCCAGGGAGGAGCTGGGATCCAGTAATGATATGTATAGGACAGCAAACTGCTGGGAATGGTTTATCTACCTACAGAGAACATCAAAGCAATCCATTTTCATAAAGAATCTGATCTTATTATTCAAAGTTTTATATAAACCCTTTTTACATTTAATAATAATGAGCTGAAACATGCAGGTGGGTCTTTTCCCCCAAAAATGTCTCTAGATCAGAGTTTCTTGACCTTTTTAATAGACAGAAATCCTTGAAATAATTTTTAAGTCTTGGGGAACCCCTTCTTTAACTTCTATATCCCCAGCTCACAGTATATTAGTGTATTGGTCAGTTAGAAGAATTCTTCTTACATTGCTGGCCATTAGGAAGTATGGCACCTTTACAGATAGCCAAAAATATCATTGGGGTCACTTATACTGACCTGAGAGGTGCAAAGTGCTCATTGCTCTGAGCACGTTCTGGTGGATCCCTGGTTTAGAAACTTTGCCCTAGACTGGTAATTACTATGGTGGGGACATTAGATTCTGACCCTCTTTATAGAACAGTTAGTAACATGACTATGGACCTTGTACAGTGCCGTGTAATATGTTGGTGCTATATAAATACAAGATAATAATAATGATATTAAA
>NC_092863.1:104874875-104877198 GCF_032062135.1 Pyxicephalus adspersus | reverse complement strand
AACTTCCATAAAACAGATATACTGCTACACCTTTAATTCACCATGTATACAGGTGTTGAAGCTTTTTCAGAATTAAGTACTGTCTGTATTGACCCCGCTCCCCCACTCCTGCCCTCATCTGTCTGCATAACCAGTGTGGGGTGGAATGAAATGGGCATACTTGAGATTGTAATTTGGGTAACATTGTCTGCTGCACCAGTGTTGTGGTTCCTCCAAGGACCGTCATGGGTGTAAATAAATACTGTTTATTATTAAAATTAATAATAATAATTACCTATAATCTCTGTAGTCATTTTATTGATGGCAACATTGCTGAAAGTTGCTGACATATTAGGCACAGAAGATCCACTGTGTCCCCATGTTAAGGATATGGATTTTGGTAATAATTTTATTTCATTTTGAAATTCATAAAAATGGTCCCTGTAAAATTTGTTTCACCTTTACTTTAGTTTTTCTCAGTAGGCGAGACACTTTGCTGCAGGATATACCTTTACTGCCAAAACGAATCGGCCGAGGGGTACATATTTCACATTCCTAATTTTGAATGCAATTCAAGCATACTCAAAGATACACAGGAAATAAGAGGACAAATCCCCAACGGGATCACAGGCAGCAACAGACACCTATCCCAACATTTAATCCCTATTTAAACTTGATGCCACAGTCACACACTAATAATATACATTTATTTAGCTCTGACATATACCGCAGAGCTGTACAGAGAACACTGAGCCAGTCCCATTAGTCTCTGTACAGAGGAGCTGACACTCTAATGTCCCCCACAGTCACACACTATTATTATACATTTTAACAATCCCTAAGTTTCTTACCTTCACAAATTCCTATGATGAGTGCCATGCTAAGGGCTATGAGGGTGAAGAGTTTCAGAGGGGTCATAGCTCCGGCTTTGATGATAGAACGTACGATTTCTCCTCTCTTCTGGTGGAATGTGATGCAATACACACTATATATCTGGAACAGACCCACCCTATAAGTCGTTTACCCCCAGGCAAACAGATGGGGAGTAGTCCTGCTGTGCCAATAGAATTTCAGACACAAGATAATACATTTCCAGACTGTTTTATGGTTTTTCGGAAACTCCTTGACATCTATTTACAAAAGAGATTCACCAGTTTTTTAGTTTTGTTTTGTATTTGTAGGCACACTGGGTCTGGGGACAGAATTGGCTCGTGCACGGGGTCAGCAGCTACTTTACTCATGGTTATAACTTTATGCAGAGACACCATATCAATCTGCTTGGTGGGACCCAGAAATGCTATCACCTGCATAGCTGGCAATGTTTTAAAAAGTGTGGAGGAAAGACTCCATAAGTGCAATGAGAAAGAATAAAGCATAATGTGTATCACCCCCTTATACACTTGTATGGCCAAAAATAGGATGTGGCCTGTAGTATAGGAGTAGCATGCCCACCATTGGTATCATTGGTAGAAATAATACCATCTTACAGTGGTGTGGTGACTGTGCTGGTTGGTGGTTGTATAAGTAAACCCCTTGCCTGGTGGACATTAGTGGGTTGGACATTAATAATAGCCTCTCACCACTAGTGGTCAGCGGCTTGATAGAACAACACACCCCCATCACTCGTGGTCAGTGGCTGGATGGAACAATAAATCCTCTATCACTGATGGTCAGTGGCTGGATGGTACTGGAAACCCTATCGCTGGTGGTCAGTGGCCGGATGGAACAATAAATCCCCTATCACTGATGGTCAGTGGCTGGATGGTACTGGAAACCTCATTGCTGGTGGTCAGTGGCTGGATGGAACAAGAAACCTCCATTACTAGTGGTCAGTGGTTGGAATAAACAACAAACCTCGATCCCTAGTGGTCAGTGGTTGGATGGAACAAGAAACCTCCATTAGTTGTAGTCAGTGGCCAGATAAAAAAAAGAAAAAAGAAAAAAAGTGGCTGGATGGAACAAAACCCCCCCATCACTGGTGGTCAGTGGTTGGATGGAACAAGAAACCCCCATTACTGGTGGTCAGTGGTTGGAAGGAACAAGAAATCTCCATCACTAGTGGTCAGTGGTAGGATGGAACAATAAACCTACATCACTAGTGGTCAGTGGCTGGATGGATCATGAAACCTCCATCACTGGTGGCCAGTGGCTGGATAAAACAAGAAACCCCCCCATCACTGGTGGTCAGTGGTTGGAAGGAACAAGAAACTTCCATCACTAGTGGTCAGTAGTTAGATTGAACAATAAAATTCCCATCACTAGTGGTCAGTGGTTGGATGGAACAAGAAACCTCCATCACTGGTAGTGAGTAGCTGGATGAAACAAGAACCCCCCCCATCACAAG
>NC_092863.1:104848303-104874832 GCF_032062135.1 Pyxicephalus adspersus | reverse complement strand
CTATCACTGATGGTCAGTGGCTGGATGGTACTGGAAACCCTATCGCTGGTGGTCAGTGGCCGGATGGAACAATAAATCCCCTATCACTGATGGTCAGTGGCTGGATGGTACTGGAAACCTCATTGCTGGTGGTCAGTGGCTGGATGGAACAAGAAACCTCCATTACTAGTGGTCAGTGGTTGGAATAAACAACAAACCTCGATCCCTAGTGGTCAGTGGTTGGATGGAACAAGAAACCTCCATTAGTTGTAGTCAGTGGCCAGATAAAAAAAAGAAAAAAGAAAAAAAGTGGCTGGATGGAACAAAACCCCCCCATCACTGGTGGTCAGTGGTTGGATGGAACAAGAAACCCCCATTACTGGTGGTCAGTGGTTGGAAGGAACAAGAAATCTCCATCACTAGTGGTCAGTGGTAGGATGGAACAATAAACCTACATCACTAGTGGTCAGTGGCTGGATGGATCATGAAACCTCCATCACTGGTGGCCAGTGGCTGGATAAAACAAGAAACCCCCCCATCACTGGTGGTCAGTGGTTGGAAGGAACAAGAAACTTCCATCACTAGTGGTCAGTAGTTAGATTGAACAATAAAATTCCCATCACTAGTGGTCAGTGGTTGGATGGAACAAGAAACCTCCATCACTGGTAGTGAGTAGCTGGATGAAACAAGAACCCCCCCCATCACAAGTGGTAAATGGTGTATGGAACAAGAAACCTCCATTACTGGTGGTCAGTGGTTGGATGGAACAAGGAATCCATCACTAGTGGTCAGTGGTTGGATGGAACAAGAAACCCCCCATCACTGGTGCTCAGTGGTTGGATGGAACAATAAACCTTCATCACTGGTGGTCAGTGGTAGGATGGAACAAGAAACATCCATCACTAGTGGTCAGTGGTTGAAGGAACAAGAAACCTCCATCACTAGATGTCAGGGGATGGATGGAACAAGAAACCTCCATCACTAGTGGTCAATGGCTGGATGGAACAATAAACCCCCTGTCACTAGTGGTCAGTGGCTGGATGTAAATGGAAACCCTATTACTGGTGGACAGTGGCTGGATGGAACAATATTCCACCATGACTGTTGGTAAGTGGTTGGATGGAACAAGAATCCACCATTACTAGTGGTCAGTGGTTGGAAGGAACAAGAAACCTCCATCACTAGTGGTCAATGGTTGGATGGATCATGAAACCTCCATCACTAGTGGTCAGTGGTTGGATGGATCATGAAACCTCCATCACTAGTGGTCAGGGGTTGGGTGAAAGAAGAAACCCCATATAACTGGTGGTCAGTGGTTGGATGGAACAAGAAACCTCCATCACTGATGGTCAGTGGTTGGATGGAACAAGAAATCCCCATCACTGGTGGTCAGTGGTTGGATGGAACCTGATACCTCCATTACTGGTTGTCAGTGGTTGGATAGAACAAGAAACTTCCCATCACTAGTAGTGAGTCGTTGGATGGAACAAGAAACCTCCATCACTAGTGGTCAGTGGTTGGATGGAACAAGAAACTCCCCATCACTAGTGGTCAGTGGTAGGATGGAACCATAAATCCCCTATCACTGGTTGTCAGTGGTTGGATGGAACAAGAAACCTCCATCACTAGTGGTCAGTGGTTGGATGGAACAAGAAACTTCCCATCACTAGTGGTCAGTGGTTGGATGGAACAAGAAACTTCCCATCACTAGTGGTCAGTGGTAGGATGGAACAATAAACCTACATCACTAGTGATCAGTGGTTGGATGGAACAAGAAACCTACATCACTGGTGGTCAGTGGCTGGATGGAACAAAAAGCCCCCATCACTGGTGGTCAGTGGATGGATGGAACAAATCCCCCCCATTACTGGTGGTCAGTGGTTGGAAGGAACAAGAAACCTCCATCACTAGTGGTCAGTGGTAGGATGGAACAAGAAACTTCCATCACTAGTGGTCAGTAGTTAAATTGAACAATAAACTTCCCATCACTAGTGGTCAGTGGTTGGATTTAACAAGAAACCTCCATCACTAGTGGTCAGGGGATGGATGGAACAAGAAACTCCCCATCACTAGTGGTCAGTGGCTGGATGGAACCATAAATTCCCATATCACTGGTTGTCAGTGGTTGGATGGAACAAGAAGCCTCCATCACTAGTGGTCAGTGGTTGGATGGAACAAGAAAGCTCCATCACTTGTAGTGAGTAGCTGGATGAAACAAGAACCCCCCTATCACAGGTGGTCAGTGGCTGGATGTAAATGGAAACCCTAATACTGGTGGTCAGTGGCTGGATGGAACAATATTTCCACCATGACTGGTGGTAAGTGGTTGGATGGAACAAGAATCCACCATAACCAGTGATAAGTGGTTGGATGGAACAAGAAACCTCCATCACTAGTGGTCAGTGGTTGGATGGATCATGAAACCTCCATCACTAGTGGTCAGTGGTTGGATGGATCATGAAACCTCCATCACTGTCAGTGGTTGGATGGATCATGAAACCTCCATCACTAGTGGTCAGTGGTTGGATGGATCATGAAACCTCCATCACTAGTGGTCAGTGGTTGGATGAAACAAGAAACCACTCATAACTGGTGGTCAGTGGTTGGATGGAACAAGAAATCTCCATCATTGGTGGTCACTGTTTGGATGGAATAATAAACCCCCCATTACTAGTTGTCAGTGGTTGGATGGAACAAGAAAACTCCATCACTTGTAGTCGGTGGCTGGATGAAACAAGAAACCCCCCATCACTGTCAGTAGTTGGATGAAACAAGAAACTTCCATCACTAGTGGTCAATGGTTGGATTTACCAACAACCCCCCATCACTGGTGGTCAGTTTCTAGATGGATCAATAAACCCCTATTACTGGTGGTCAGTTGCTGGATTTAAAAACAACCCCTTATCACTGGTGGTCAATGGTTAGATGGAACAAGAAAACTCTCATCATTGGTGATCAGTGGTTGGATGGAGCAAAAAAACCCCATCACTGGCTAGATACTATTAATAACCTCCCCACATTGGTGGTCAATAGCTGCCTGGAACAACAATAACAGTTAGAGGGGTTCTGAGGCTGTGTGATCTAGACACTGAGGGAAGAAGGGTGGCATGCCATCAGACATAGGACCATGCAAGCTTCTGTGGGGTCCTCTGCTGTCTCCCTAATTAATGCAGAAGATAGACTGTCATGGGAGAACCTGGGGGATCCAGCAATCCTGAATTGGATCTGATCTAGGGCTGAAAAAATCTTCCTAATAATGGCAAATGATACCAGGTTTGCTGGATCACACAGGTTCTTTCATGATAGTCTACCTTCTTCAGTCTTGTAGAGCTTTGATAAGTCTGTCCCATTGGAATTGTATTGCTCCCAATAATGCTCATTAAATGTAAAGGTCACTGAAGCCAAATATCTCTTCTCTTTCCTTGTAGAATGTTCCAATATTTAATATCACAAGATCCTTCAGTACATGTTTCAGACACACGTATGTAAGATGTATGATGTTCCCTATTACCTCTGAATTGTTTGCAGCATCCTGTTAATCTGAATAGTTAGTAGTAGAGTTTTTTACATTGAACCTCATCTATCAGTAAAAGGTGAATTTGCATAGCTGCTGCTGTAATGGGATGCAAGGAATTCCTGTAGAACATCAGCATGTCCTAAGAATATCCAGAAAGGTATCTGAAATGAGCTGCTGTCCGATATACCTTTCAATAGAAAAATGTTACCGGGGGAAAGATCATTGAAAAAAAGTCCTCCCATGCACATGTTTTGCCCCACCCCCAAGGAACTCCAAAGCTGAACATTTCAACAGCACGCAAGTGTATTGAAAGCTTTTAATTAACTGATGGAATATGTCTTTGGGTGAAGTCTCATAACAACTTTAAGCCAATAGAAATGTTCACCAGCCAAGTCGTATGTAAGAAATCAAAAAGCCAAGTTGTTAACGTACGGAGCAGGAAGCATTTCTATTGGCTGATTGATATTATGAGCTGGATAGGTAGCATTTCTTTTGGCTGTTTGATATTAGGGGAGAGACAGGAAGTGTTTCTAATGGCTGATTAATATTAGGAGCTGGACAGAAAGCATTTCAATTGGCTGATTGATATTAGAAGCTGGAGAGGAAGCATTTCTATTGGCTTATTGTTTGTAGGAGAGAGACAGAAAGCATTTTTATTGGCTGGTTAACATTAGAACCTGGAGAGGAAGCATTTCTATTGGTTGACTGATATTAGAAGCTGGAGAGGAAGCATTTCTATTGGCTTATTGTTGTAGGAGCGAGACAGGAAGCATTTTTATTGGCTGGTTAACATTAGAAGCTGGAGAGAAAGCATTTCTATTGGTTGACTGATATTAGAAGCTGGAGAGGAAGCATTTCTATTGGCTGATTGATATGAGGAGCGGGAATACTCCCTGCTGGGGGCTGTACAGAACAGGACCAGAGCACTCAAAAAAATTAATGTGTGTTTTATATTTGTTGTACTTTAACATAGTCTTCTTTTTCTTAACATTATTGGAATCATGACTACAATTGAGCTTCTCTCAGAAAAGTTTATTGTAATAAAATTCCCCTTGAATTATGAAAATTGCTGACTTCCTCAGTAGGTCAGTCAGGTCTCAGCATGTGAATGTGTTACAGTAGCTGGCAGCTGTCCCATCATCGCCCGGGGTTCTGTTACTGTTATTCTTCAGCGTGAAGGATAAAATATATCACAGGTTCCTTCTCTGTTACAGGGAAAATAAATCTTTAATTCACATTCTCTTGTTCAGCCAATAGTCACATTAGACTTTTTCTGCTGTCACTTTTCAATGTTCCCCATAGTTCAGCGAAGGGTCATATTTAGGGCCATGTTGTCTAAACAAGGCTTATTACTATCATGGTCTTCTTCTTTGGCTGTGGTCACAAATGTCTGACGCAGACCCGTCTCATTGGCAGTCTCTTATCATGTGACTTGCTACAAAGTTACAATGTTGCACTTGGAGAAGATGAGACTGAGGAAATGATTCCTCCTACTTGCAGCAGACTGATGACATCATCTCAGCCTAAGGGATGTCACTTGCCTAAAAATTCATGATGGCTTTTAATTTGATAAAGGTAGCTTTAAATGAATTGGAGTATATTTGCTATATTAGGAATTTTTTGTACTCCAGAAATTAATTATCCGATTTGTCAATATATTGACAAGCTTAAAAATCCACAGAAACAAAAAAAAAAAGAAGAAGCATGCATTTATTTTTTAATGATCTCTAAATTAAGAAAACACTGTTTTAATACATTAGGAGCTCTATTTATAAATCATTCCCCTGTTCATTCGCTTTCCAATTAATTTCCTATTGTGACAGCTGTGTACTTGTGTTTGGCCACTAGGTGGCAGAACGACTCATTGTTTCAATAGGAACTGAAATGGGAAGTGGAGAGATTCGACCGTCAGCAAATTTAAGATGAATTTACAGGGGAAAAATTCATAAATAAAAAAAAAAGAATAACATAGAAAATAAAAAAAAAGAATATATTAGAATAAAAGTTGTCGGCAGTGAAATGGTTTATTGTTCCATTCTGTGACTCATTACCCAGCTGTACTGACTTTGCTCCTTTTTCAGGATTAGGTTTCCTTTTTGCTTTTCATCGCCCTGCAGCACATTTCTAAAAGAATTATTGAGCCTCAGAAGAGACATATTGCTGTCACAAAGTGATTGGAATGCTTTATCATAGTTTCATGTTTTCAGACACATTGTAAATCTGAGATGTCATTCTTCTGAGTAGCAGACACAATGAATTCAGTTTTTAGGTGGAACCAATGTCACCCAAGCAATGATACAGAAACAGATTAATTTCATCCCACATAATAAATCCCCATCTGTTCCGGGCATCTTCATGCAATATTGCAGACAATGAAGGTGGTTTTTGATATTTTTGAGTGCAATGGGCTTTAAATAGCTCCAAAGGTGTAAAGAAATGACTTTCAATGATCTTGGATCCACGGTGGCCCCTCACTAATGTCAAGATCTTAAAAAAAGAAATAATGATAAACTAAAAAATATTCTCCTATCCTTACTTGGGCAATGCTGTTTAATAAAATCCAAATGGAAAAGGAAAAAAATCAATGGTACCCATTGGTCTAGTTCACAACATATACATTGGTTTGAGTTAAAACAGAACATGCTGCACATACAGCACAATTCACTGGGGTCTATTAGTAAAGCAGTGAATTTGACATTCACAGAAACATTTCCTGGTGGAGGATCAGTTACTGACATTGAAATGTGTGATTCCAAGATTCTCCATCAGCAAGAGAAATAAATCCTATTGGGACATGCTGGAAGTTTAAAAGAAGAAAGTATTTTGATTGCTGCTGTGCCAAGAAAAGTGCTTAAGTAGTATGAATCCATGATAAACCATAATAACCAAATCCAAAAGAAAGAAATAAAAAGTAAACAAAATACAAAAAAGATCTTTTTTTAAAAGCTCTAAAATAAGAAAATACTGTTTTAATGCATAAGGGCTCTATTTCTACATTCTTCCCCTGCCATGAGTGGGTCGGTACCGCGATTGCAACCCAAAAAGTTCTTTAGCAACCAACATAACAGTGCAGGCGGCTGAGCAATTGGCAAGGTGTCGGCCACCTTGAAAGCTGTGTAGGGGAGGGGCATGCAATCATTTTGTGCATTTCTTTGTTATTTAGAGTGAAAAGATTTAATGGAAAAGAAGGCAAGGTTTTATTTTTTAGAATATAATATTGTGTTTACTTAGTTTATAGAAAAAAAGAATGCTAGATAGTGTTCACCTGCTACTTACATAAATGAAAGTGTAATCCCCTTGTACTATGGGAAAAAAAATGTAACAAAGATTCATAGAATTACGATAAGAAGAAAGGATTGTCCCTAAACCTGACGCGTTTCACCTGTAATGCTTTCTTCCTCAGGGAAAATACAGGTAATGCTCATTGTAATTGCTGCATTCTTGAGATTGGCCACTAGGTGGCAAAACAAGTTATTGAGTGAAAGTAATATTATTATTACATTATTAGTATTTATATAGCACCATCATATTACATAGCACTGTACAAAGTCCATCAAAGGAGCTCACAATCTAATGTCCTTACCATAGTAATATGTCATTAATGTAGTCTAAGATCAATGTTTAGGGAGAAGCCAATTAACCTCACCGCAAGTTTTTGGGATGTGGGAGGAAACCCTCACAGACACTGAGAGAACCTGCAAACTCCATGCAGATAATGTCCTGGCTGGGAATTGAACCTGGGACCTAGCACTGCAAAGCAACATATGACACAGTGCTGTACATTAAATAGGGGTTGCAAATGACAGATACAGACAGTGAGACAGGAGGGGGAGAGGACCCTGCCCGGAAGAGCTTACAATCTAAGAGATGGAGGAAGTATCACAACTCCTGCATTGCACCAACACACAAGTGTGAGCCAATCTTTTCTTCCACAGGTCTGAGCTAACATTGTACTTGGCAATTCACCTGTCTCATTTACATCCTGGTTTGTCCTTGCGGCAATGTTTATGTAGGTGAAACCACCCAAAAGGAAATTATTTTGCAACAATGCTTTACCATTAGAAAGTTCTTTTTAAATTAATAAATGACCCATCTTAAGTTATTTCACAGTGATTTAGGGTTCCTGATTACTGATAAATGTCACACATTGGGGGTGAATGTACTCTGAAAAAGAATGAGGTGCGGTGAATTCACAGCTTTACACCCCAAGGAATTACATATTATTGTTATTATTTAACAGGATTTATAAAGCGCCAACATTTTACACATTGTTGTACAATAAATAGGGGTTGCAAATGACAGACAGATACAGACAGTGACACAGGATGAGAGGACTCTGCCCCGAAGAGCTTACAATCTAACAGGTGGGGGAAGTATCACACAATAGGTGGGGGATATGGAATGGTACATAAAGATATTGATCTCGGTATGTGTAAATAGGATGAATGTTATGGTGATGACGTCATCGCGTTTCTTTGTTTCTATATTCCGAACAGCTCACACAAATTGTCATTGAACTTGTCAGATATTTTTCCCATTTTTCCTGATTATTCTGGCGAGTCATATGGAAGTTCCCTGATCCGTCTCTCCTCCACTCTTCTTTTCCTCTTGCTCCATTTTCTTTCTCTCTCCCATCCAAGATACAAAAATATTTCATGTTTTCATTTACATCTTAGCTGTGTTGTAATGCCAACCAGTGAATGAAAGGAAATGCAAATCTCAGATACATGTTACAAACACAGAACTTGTTTCTGCACGCAGATCTGATAAACAAATGTTAATTAAGGAAAATATTAATCAATGTGGCATATTAAGGGCATCTTCCCTTTAATCTACGTAATGAGAATACTGGAGACAAAAGGTTTATGTTTTATAATTACAACAAACCAGTGGGGTGTAGAGATTTTAGAACTGGAGTCGTTCCATTGAAATGAATATAATCCTTGAGCAGACAATGGAGAGGCTTTTAGGAAGGTTTTCCAAATTATTGGAGGGCGTCTATGAGAATGTGTGATGTTGGAGGGGATCTGGCTCACAGCTATTTTTCCAATTCATCCAAAAGATATTCAGTAGGGTCGAAGATTGGCTTAGTGTGGGACACTCGAGTTCCTCCTGTAAGACCCTCGTCCAGCACCGGTACTCGGCAGACACCGGACCCCAATCTAACGCGGCACTCTTCACCGATAACAAGCCCCCGCTCAACCCCGGGAGACTGGTTGCATGTCTCAGGACTTAGTGTGCAAGGGATGGAATCTGGGGAAGCGCAGGCAGAGGGCCAGGAGCCCACAGATATCAAGATTCCAAAAAACAGCCAGGTTTCCCACAGAAAACCAAAATTATGGGGACTTTTAGGGTCAAATACATATAATTAATTTGACAATAGAATATAAAATTACATTACAACTTATTTGAAAGTTACATGTTAAAATCTGTCTTACAACAATTAAATCAAGAGCTTCTTCTAAATAACACAGCCATATAGATCCCATATACATATAGATTTTGCAAGCTTCTATGCGTTTTGCGGAAGCTAAGTCCACTTCCTCAGGAAAAGAAGATCGAAGAATAGCAATCCAATAACATATAGTCAACATAGTATTGTAATATTTTTATTTTTGAGAATGAAAAAAAGTTGTTCAAGAATGAAAAATAAATAAAATAAGAATCCTAAAAAATTTTCAATAAAATAAATATACATTATAATATAATAAATACAGCAACATTGGGAATATGCTCCCATTGTATCATCTCAGTAGACAAAATGGTATATAAATATCTTAGTGTACTGAAACGGTATGTAACATACACTAATAATGTTAGTGTATTAGTCAGTCAATGGCTAGAGATGAGCAAATCGAAGCTGACGAAGTGGAATTCGATCCGAATTTCAGGAAAAATTCGATTCGATCAGAATCCGAATTTCCTTGCGATTCATGGTAATGAATTGCAATTTCTTTCAGAAATGGCGGCTGCACGTCTGAGAACTTTAGTGATTCCACTACGAACTTTGAGCACTACATGGGATGAATAGGCACTTGTCCCCATTCATTCCCTGTAGTGCCCTGTATTCTTAGATACATAGTGCAGCGCTGCAACAGCAATCGTGTTTGCCGTGCTGTGCTTCTACTATGTATTCTTAGATAGAGTTTCTCTATCTAAGAATACAGGGCATTGTAGTGGAACTGCAGATCATCTGCGGTCATCTGCAGTTCAGTTTTGCCACTGTGACGTCACAAATAGCCGAAATAACCGGAAACAGACGTTTTTAATGTGATTTGCCGCAAATAAATTCGTATCGAAACGAATCTTTTTGGAAAATTCGACAAACCGACCGAATCACATTTTCGAGAAATTTGCTCATCTCTATCAATGGCTAATTATAGCGGGTGTTTATATATAATTATATATTTATTAATATTATTTTTATTTATTTATGTTGTTATACTATTATTATTATTATATTTATTAGAGTATTGGGATAAGTTTACACATAGATGTTTGTTATTTTGTATCAAATCATCTTTCAAGGATTTCATTTGTTGAGAATCTCTTTATCTGATTGTAGAAAGTAAAAGTAGTTGCTTCCACTGAGATGCCTGCTTCCTACCGCCATCCCTCTTTAAGTCTCTGTTTTTCCCGGCCATGAAGTTCTTGTAAAGGGAGTTTCAACATGTTTTGGATTGAATTAATCACCCTATGTAAGTGAATAATTTTTTGGAATTCTGTTTTTTTACTTTATCATTTGAAAAAATGATTAATATGTATTTTAATAAATATTGTTATTTTTGTGGAAATATCTGTATCCCTCTTAAAGAAGTGGTTTTATCCACGAAACACGTCGAGGACACTCACATAGGTATGACGTAAATGAGTAATACAGAAAGTTGTTTTGTAATTTTTTGGGACTTTTAAACATTTTGTATTAAAGTTGTTTTTTATCATTGAAATATGGTTTATAGTGGCAAAAATTACTTGAAAAAATTGTGAAAATAATGTATAAAATCTGTGCGCCTTGAAAGTCCCAATTTCCCCCAATTATTTTGGCATCAATATGGGGATGTGGCATGATGTTTTTCTTACATTATTGGTTACTTCTACATCCATGTTATTTATATTTATGTGCTAGGGATGCCGATAAAATACATCTCAGGCTGCACAGCTAAAGGGAAGCAGGGGCTGCTGCTATTTCTTTATTCTCCTTGGAGGTAGCGCACAGCATGGAATCATCAAACCGATAAACATTTCCTAACATCTCCTCACCAGACTGGTGAACCTGTGTTTTTATGGAGCTGGCTTTGTACCCCGGGGCACAGTCATGGGGGAACAGAAAAGGGTCTACACCAAACTGTGACCACAAGCCTGGAAGAGGACAATTGTCTACAAGGTCTCATGTTAACCCTTCATTGGAAACATCTGAACCCAACCATGGTAAGGTTCTTGAGACGTTCTTGACCATTGGGTTAGGAATTGTCTACAATGTCTTTGTATGATGGGGAATTACCAGGACTTTTCATTGGGAACAACTTTTGGGGAGGTGTCCTCCTTACATCTGGCCAAATAAGTAGGTACTAATATTGGATGTAAAGACCTGGCTTACCATTCCAATTCTTCCCTAAGGTGTTCAGTAGGGTTGAGGTCAGGGCTCTGTGCAGGACACTCGAGTTCCTCCACACCAAACTGGTGCCCCCATATCTTTATGGAGCTGGCTTTGTACCCCGGGGCACAGTCACGGGGGAACAGAAAAGGGTCTTCACCAAACTGGGAGATTTGTAATGATCTTAGAGAGCTTCTATTAAAACAGCCATTTCACATGGATCAGTACATGTCAGTGATAGAAAATCCCATTATATAACACACAGATCCTCTCCTGCCAGGAATACTTAGGGAGGACGATATAGATAGTGAACAGATAATGACCCATGAATGGCACTTCAATTAAATGAACCAAAGCCCCACCAATGCAGATGTGTTTTGGTGCACTACCCTTGCAAAAATTGGAAGAAATAGCCCACGTCCAGTTATTAGTCTGCTGTGATGGGTTGATGGCCCTTTCAGAAGAATAAAGCAAGTTAATGACCATCTAATGACAGTTATAAATCGGAGGTAAAACGTATGTAGCTTCTTTTTTCTGACCTGCCTCCTCCTGGCAATGGCCATTGTTGTGGGGGGATCTAATCCCTACAACATGAACCCAATCTTGTAGCCTCCTTTAATAGATGAGCATCATTAAATTTGCCCTCTAGGGGATGAGCACAGGGTACCGTTTACCAATTCCTAGGGGTTATATAATCCCTAGAAGTAAGGACACAGCAATGTTGAATAACAGTTTTACATATTTTTGTTTTAGGAGTCCAGCTGATGTGAAATTAGCATAAACGACTCCTTGGTGTCAGGAAGTCTGCATAGGTGTTACTCCTTTAAAACATGGCTGAACGTGTGACTTGTTGTGAAAACCCCAGGGTAGTAATTCCACAAGGTGGAAGACCCATCGCATTGAAGGCCATGACCCTAGTTTGGAGATGGTTGTTCTAATTTGGTTGCGCAAACCAGTTGTCCCCTCTGTCCAAATACTGTTTTAAAACCTCCATGCTGGCATTTTGTTAGCAATTCACACATTCAACTAACGTATTTCAAGGGTTAAAAAGGTTGAGAAAAACTAATCTAAATTGCCAATCCCAAAGGATTCAGATAATACCAAAACTTTATCACAGCTGCTGACCCTCCATAGTAAATATGTTCTCCTAAAACCCTAAATCCAATATCCATGGAATGTAACACTGCAGATGTTGTTTGTCTGAGATCGGGAGATGAAAAGTTTGCAGGATCCAGTCCTTGGTGTCAGGAAGTCTGCATAAGTGTTACTACTTCCATTACATGGCTGTGTGACTTGTTATTGAAACCCCAGGGTAGGGTTTATAAAACGGTATTGTAGGTGGAAGACGGGGGTCAGGGAAGCCCCCCAGCCCTGTTCAGATGGCTGGTTTATTTTGGCCTCTTTCATTCCCTAGTTGTCCTCTCCAAGGGTTCATCAGGAGTAAAAAATATTGAGAAAGATTCACCTAGGTGGCTGAGCCCAAAGGTCCCTGACATTCCTAGGATTTTATTACAGCAGACTCTCCATAGCGAATGAGAGCTTCCAAAACTTTAAAACTTGTCTAAGATTGGGAGATGTAAAGTTTGCATGATCCAATCCTTGGTGTCAGGAAGTCTGCATAAGTGTTACTACTTCCAATTATATGGCTGAAGGCTTGACTTGTTCCCAGGGTAGAGATTTTAGGACAGCATTATAGGTGGAAGAATGGTAATGTTGAAGGCTCAGACCCCTGTTCAGAGATGTCTCTTGTACATTTTGTCTCTTTTACGCCTTTTGCAAACCACTTATCCTATCTGTCCAAATGCTGTTTTAAAACATTTACTTGCATTATGACAGCACACCTTCAACTAACATATTTCAAGGGTTCTTTGGGATGAAACAGGTTAAGAAAGACTAATCTAGGTAGCCAATCCCAAAGGCTTCAGACATTCCCAAAACTTTATCACAGCAGACCCTCTATAGTGAATGAGATCTACTAAAATATTAAACCAATCACGATAGAATGAGACTGCAGATGTTGATTGTTTGAGATGAGGAGATATGAAGTTAGCATGATCCAATCCTTGGTGTCAGGAAGTCTGCATAAGTGTTACTACTTCCAATAACATTGCTGAAAGTGTGATTTGCTGTCAAAACCCAAGGGTGGAGATTTTAAAATAGCATTATAGCTGGAAGACTGATAGAATTGAAAGCCCTGACCCCTCACGGTTCAGAGATGATTGTTCAAATTTTGCCTCCGTCACACATTGTGCAAACCAGTTTCCCTCTCTGTTCAAATGCTGTTTTAAAATCTCTACCCTGGCATTTTGACAGCAATTCACACCTTCAGCTAACGTGTTTCGAGACTTGCTCAGGGTAAAAAGGTTAAGAAAGACTAATCTAGGTGACCAATCCCTAGCGCTTCAGACATTCCCAAAGCTTTATCCCAGTAGGCCGTCCATAGTGAATGAGATCTCCTAAAATCTTAATCCAATCACCTGAGAATGTGAGACTGCAGATGTTGATTGTCTGAGATTGGGAGATGTAAAGTTTGCATGATCCAATCTTTGGTGTCAGGAAGTCTGCATACTGCTTCCAGTTATATGGCCAAGATTAGAATTGTTGTCAAATCCCCAGGGTAGATATTTGAAAACAGCATTATAGGTGGAAGACCGATGACATGGAAGGCCCTGACCCCTGATTAGAGATGATTGTTCTAATTCGGCCTCCTTCACACATTGTGCAAACCAATTTTCCTCTCTTTATAAATGCTGTTTTAAAACCTCTACCTTGACGTTTTCATACCTTCAACCAACATATTTCTAAGGTTTTTTGGGGTGATTTGGTTTAGTATTTATATTCTAGATGGTCCAATCCTAAGGCCTCTGACATTACCCAGACTTTATCACAGCAGAACCTTCTTAGTGAATGAGATCTCCTAAAACCTTAAATCCAATCATCATGGAATGCAAGATGTTGATTGTCTCATGTCGGCTCTTGTGAAGTTAGCATGATCCAATCCTTGGTGTCAGGAAGTCTGCATAGGGCTGAAGGGGTGGCTTGTTAAGATGGCTGTTCTAATTTTTCACACCTCATGCAAACCCGTTTTCTTCTCTGACCAAATGCAGTTTAAAACACCTAACCCTGTATTTTGACAACAATTCACACAATCAACCAAGGTACCCTGTTTCCCTGAAAATAGGACCTACCCTGAAAATAAAGCCTAGCATGTTAACCATGCAAAGGGGAAATATAAGCCCTACCCCGAAAGTAAGCCCTATCGGCTTCTTCGCGGAGGGAAACCAAGAGACGAAGAGAGCAGAGAGAGAGCAGAAGATTTTAAAAGCACTGGAGCAAGGGGTCAAGAAATTGCAGGGTGCTTATTAACTTCTAATAATTTTTTTTTTTAATAATCATTTTAGTCTATTCTTATTCATGACTTCTTGTATATAACAGAAAAAATATGTGATTTTGACAGGTCACAGGTAACACAGTGGTATCTTTCTATAGATTTGTCTGTACATGAATATTAAGAACATCCCCTGAAAATATTAATATAAGACCCTGTCTTATTTTCGGGGAAACACAATATTTAAACATTTCTAAGACCCTCCATGGTGATTGAGATCTCCTGTATATCCCTGCACCTCTTTATGTTTTCCTACCTGCAGCTTTGGATAGGGTGGGGTGAGCTCTAATCTGCTTCTATACCAGCGGGACTTTCCCAAGACGTAAACTTCATCATATATGAGAATGTGATGGCGTAGCAATCAGCTCGGACTCATTTTGCCCTTTAGTCATGTAAACTGGAGCTCCAGATATAACTCTTGTGTATGTAAATCCTAACAATAAAATTTTCTCCCCTTCTGATCTGTAAAATATAGCATTATAAAGCATTCATATGTTTTCTTATTAGGATTGGAATTTTTTTAATAAGTTTTAGTTCCAATTAAGGGCTAAATAATACAATGACCATGTGGTCACCTCCTATCCAATCACATTTCTTCTCATGGCGAGTTTTCAGTAGCCCGACCAGATGTCCTAGTAGTCATTAAAATCAGAGCTTGGCTGGAAGCAATTCACAGCAAATGTGTCTGAAGAACAATACCAGATATTTGGGGGTTAATTCAGGAAAATTAACGCTGACATTAAAGGGTAATAAAGTAGATTAAAGCACAAAAACATTCCTTAAGAAACTAAAATACAAAAACATATGACTCCAATTGGCAATGTTTGCTTAGAACGTCAATTTGTGAAAGTGGTAGAAAAATTCAGATTTAAATTGAAGGAATGCTCATGTTTTTATGTTTATCTTTTTTATTTAATGTTTATGTATAGCCTATAAGTGTTAAGTTATTATTATTATTATAAATATTTATTATATGTTTATATGATGTACTGAAATAAAGTTACAATTCTTTACAGAATACAAATAACTCTTTCCATTAGTTGTGGGGTTCATTCACTCACACATTATTGGTGTCTATGTGCCCTGCAATAACATTATTTTCTAGTATTCATGTAGCTCCAACATATTCTGTGGCACTGTACAAAATCATAGACATGTGACCAACCATCCTTCACAATCTAAAGTCCATACCATTATCTAATTTTAATAAAATGCCAATTAAACTACGGGTATATTTTTGGTGGTTTTGGAATAAACGTACACAAATATAGGGTGAATGTACAAAACTTGCAGATTGTGTCCTGGCCAGGATTTGAACCCAGGACCATGGTGCTGCTAAGTCAGCTCCCCACAGAACCTTCACTGCTTATTATAATTGGATTTATATTCCTAATATTAAAGTGTATTTGTTACATTAAGTTTATGTAAAACCATATAATTTATTCAGAAATACTAAACTTTTACTTTATTTTCCCCTGGTGATCCTGCTGTAGTGTTCTTCTTGTCCCAAGGTGACAACATTCACTCACTGTATACAAGAGCAGTGTCACCCCCAAAGGGCAGGGCTAGGGAACATCACTTCTTCATTTCCATACCATTGATCTGCCAAAGGGATAGGAAAATCTGTCTGAGCCTAATTCACAAAAGTTATGCCCACCCTAAACTTATGAGGGCCAGATCACATTGAAATCCATGGAGGTAAGGATGGAGGAGGCATTGAGTGGGCTAAAGTCAGTACTGGCCTTTTTTAAAGCTAAAAAAAACAAAACAACATAAGTTATAGAGTGGCTCTTCCTTAATATTAGGACCCAAGCAATGACAAAATGGAGATCCTTAGAAAGAAATAGCCAATTTGTCTGTCATGACTGTTCCAAAAAACTGCCCTGCCACTGGCAATATTATTCAAAGTATCTCAAGAGGATACGGCAGTGTAAGTTGTTCAGCGGCAGGACAGTTTTAATGGGAAGAAATGGAGATCCTTAGAAAGAAATAGCCAATTTGTCTGTCATGACTGTTCCAAAAAACTGCCCTGCCACTGGCAATATTATTCAAAGTATCTCAAGAGGATACGGCAGTGTAAGTTGTTCAGCGGCAGGACAGTTTTAATGGGAAGAATCATTTAAGATACACAAGGGACTGGGAAGTGTTTTACTACTGGAATTAGACTGGTGATAATAATTTCCTAAACCAGCAGCAAGAATAGGTTGAAATATAGAAGACACACAATACACAGGCAAGTGTTTTACTGCGAGAATTATATGAATAGAGATGGTATAACAGTGTCAAACTGGCTGAAGGCAGGACAAAACGAATCACAGCCAACAGACCTAAACGGATGGATTTCGTGCACACAGTTCTTGAACTTATGTCAGATATAAAAGAAAAATTAACACAATTCTGAATCTATCAATACATCCTGATAGGTTTTATTACTAATGCAAGCTGAATAGGTACCTACATTTGAGTAATAGGAGTAATGGGAGGTGAGAGCAGAGTGACATACAGATGTGCTTGTTACATGCTGCTATTATTCTAATCTCCAGTCAGAGGCAGGAGGACACAGGGGGTCCCAGACAATTTGGGTTTAAAATAAATGATGCCAGCTGTCTCTAACCCCACAAGATTAGGGACATCTAGTGGTAGAAGAGAGTACTGTGCATAGCTAATTAGATTAGAGGTGCATATTGCAGCAAAAGCTGCTTTTTTATCATTTATTCAGCTATTACATTTCATATTTTCCTCAAATTTGATTTGGAGAAACCTGAAAAGTGCAGTTCCTTTAAGTGTTTCCAGGCCTGGGCAGAGGGTTCTCTTTTTGTGACACATGGGGTCAGATAAAGAGAAGAATGAGGATTCAGCAGACCGAAAATTGTGCAAACAGGAAGTGCTCATTGACTGTCAAAAGCACCTTTTGGTCAGAATCCAAACCTGCCATATGAACCGCAGGAAGGAAACCATTTCTGGAGAAATGTCATTAACCCCTGAATCATAATACAGTATGTTTGGGCCACAGAGATAAAGAGGAGGGGAATGAATACGAACAGGAATATACTGCTATGGTGCTCCTGTTCTGTGGGCCCATCTGAGCATGCACATATACGTATGCATAGCAATCACAATCCCTGAACCTTTCCAGCATTTTATCCATTGATATTCAATGCTCTATTCTGTTTGGTTTCCTGCATGCACCAAAACCCAAATAATGCTGATGTGCTGAAAAAAAGCTCATTATGGTTACACTCAACTGGACTAGTAAAGTTGATCATGTTTTGCACCCCATCCAAGCTGCTCCTTCGGGGCCAATACTCAGTCAGGAAAATGTCCCAAATTTTATATCCACACAGGTAACTCCACCTTCACCATTCACCATGGAATGTGTCATGGCAGATGTTGACTGACCAAGAGCAGGATGAAAACTGTAAAAGTTGTGAAACCAACCTGACCTTATTGAAGACCAACCTGACCTTATTACATAACCCTAGGGTAGGGATATGGCATGTGGAAAGTGGTGTTATATGTGGAAGATCAAAGGTGTTGAAGGTCCCATCCCTGTTTATAAATAAATGTTCCAGTCTGAATTACATGACCTCTTTAACACCTCTTGAGAACCAATTGGAGATGTCCAGGGAGGATGTTGATTGACCAAGATACAGTGAGGTCAATTCAGTTAATTAAAGAACTAATTGTCCTCTCCATCCAAAATGTGCATCTTAGGCATCCTTGAGGATACATTTAAGGTTTTTGAGTTTCTTGACGCACCAACGTAGAAATTGAGGTCCAGGGGTTAGACTATCCACCATTAAACCTCCTCCTGGTCACACTCAACTGGACTTTTAAAGTTGAAGATGTTTTCCATCTTATCTAAGCTGCTTCTTCAGTTCTAATGCATGCCGGGAACAAAATCTCATCATCTATATCCACACATTTAACAATCACCATTCACCATGGAATATATCATGGCAGATGTTGACTGACCAAGAGCAGGATGAAAACTGTAAATGTTGTGGAACCAAACCGACCTTATTACATAACTCTATTCTTTGATGTTAGGAAATGGTAGGGATATGGCATATGGAAAGTGGTGTTATATGTGGAAGATCAAAGGTGTTGAAGGTCCCATCCCTGTTTATAAATAAATGTTCCAGTCTAAACTACATGACCTCTTCTACACCTCTTGAGAACCAATTGGAGATGTCCACGGAGGATGTTGATTGACCAAGATACAGTAAGGCTAATTCGGTTAATTAGAGAACTAATTGTCCTCTCTTTCCAAAATGTGCATCTTAGGCATCATTGAAGATACATTTAAGGTATTTGATTTTCTTGATGCATCAACATCGAAAAATAGGTCCCGGGAGTAGACAATCCACCATTAAATCTCCTCCTGGTCACATTCAACTGGCCTTAAAGTTGAAGATGTATTCCACCTTACCTAAGCTGCTTCTTCAATTCTAATGCATGCGGGGAACAAAATCCCATCATCTATATCCACACATTTAACCCTCACCATTCACCATGGAATGTATTGTGGCAGATGTTGAGGGATCGAAATATAGTTCGGGTAATTAGAGAACTAATTGTCCTTTCCATCCAAAATGTGAATCTCAACATTATTGAAATATCATTAATACATTTAGGGTATTTTCATTTATTGATGCACCAACATGCGTACATAAAAAATAATGTTCAGGGGTTAGAAGGTCCACCATGAAAGCTCCTCATGGTCACACTCAACTTATCTAAGTTGCTTCTTTAGTTACAGGAACAAAATCTCATCATTTATATCCACACATTTAACCCTCAGCATTCACCATAGAATATATCAAGAGTTGTTGAGTGGCCAAGAGCTGGATGAGGTGTGAAATGCGTAGAACCCCTCTGACCTTATTACATAACCCCATTCCTTGTTGCTAGGAAGTCCATATAGGTTAATTCTTTGATTTTTAAGCCTAAAGGTGTAAATGTTCACATCTCCAAGAGAAGTCAAAGTGGAATCATATGTGGAAGACAGATGATGTGGAAGGATCCTAGTCTTGTTTAGTGATAGATGTTCTAGTCTGACCTATATGGCCTCCTGTGCACCTCTTGAGAATCAATGGTCCTCTCCATCCAAAATGTGAATCTCGACATTGTTGAAAGACAAACTCTTTCAACCACCCTGGCAATCCAATTCTGTCCATATTTCCACGCAAAAAGGGTTACATTTTTTTTGCATGGAAACTTATTTTACATTGTAGACCTATAATTCTTAGGCATAACTCACAGAAATATGTCCAATATTTAATAAATTTAATAATAAACTTTAAATAAATAAAACACAAAAATCTGTAAAAAAATTGTGAAACATATTATAACTATAACATATAAAGACTTCTTTGTATTGGATCCAATACAGCTATTTTGTATTGAATCCAATACAAAATGATTTGAATTTCTCACCGCTCCTCCCGCCCGCACCGGCGCATGCACCAATGTCACTGGGAAATCCTGGAGATCGTCTCTGCATTCCCTGGCTGTAGAAAAAGACGTGTCCAGAGAAGCTGCAGGACCAGCAAGACGTCGGGGGATGACAACAGAACAAGGTGTTTTTAAAAAAAATATTTTTAGCGACCCCAAGTGTGATTTGGAATTACCGCTTTTTGCATGATAAATCCACCTCGAGTCACACTCGGGAATACCGCTAGGGGGGATAAAACAATCCCTGTATAATATGTCAACACCATATAAATACTGGTTGTGATACTTCCCCCACCTCCTAGATTGTAAGCTCTTAAGGGCAGGGTCCTCTCCTCCTCCTGTGTCACTGTCTGTATCTGTCTGTCATTTGCAACCCCTATTTTATGTACAGCGCTGGGTAATATGTTGGCGCTATATAAACCCTGTTTAATAATAATAATATTAATAATAATATATGTGTAGGCAGATTGGAACTCTGACCTGCAGAGACTCCTTCTATGTTCTGCCAGACATTGGTTAGGCGCTTGTTTTGTCTCCCCGTACACGTTTTTTATATTTCTAATAAATTGCTCTACATTTCTTGAACAACACAGGAATGGAAAGTTCCCAAAAAATCCACCATGTGTTTTCCCTCCGTATTTCTTCTTCTTTGATTTTTCTACTTTTGAGGTTTTTGTTTGACCTTGTGGACACTTTTATGAAACTCAGAGTAGTCACAAATGTTTGAAACACTCATAAGATGTCTTAATATATCGTCTCAATTCTTATTCGCTTCTTGGACAATTGTCATCCAACTTAAGACGTTCCATGGTAAATGGATAAAGGTGCCTGTGCTACCTGTGTGGCTAGAAATAAAACTATTTGTAACTGACAATCAGGTAAGTGACAGCAGTAATAAACCATTAGATAAATAAATATCCCAGAAAACCTTATACTGTCATTACCTTCTGCTGCAGTTTTCCAGGCTGGCATTTTTGCTGCAGGTTTTCTTTATAAAAGAAAAATCACCAAGAAAAGATTTTATCCAGAAATCAGCTCATCTTAGAATTCAACAATTCCAGTTATTTCCTTTTAACCCCAGGGGGAATGGGGTCTATTAACTAGGATATTTAATAAAAGTTCCATGTGCTTATTAAGGGAAAACCCTTTTGGTCAATCAACCAATCACATGACTTGGTTTATTTTTTGGGAGCATAACGACCCCAAGCTGAAAATATAGAAACTTCTATTGGACTACTTTGTGATTATAGAAAATCATGTCTAACTGCTCAATCAATTGTACTAATATTAAATTACAAAATTTGGAATGTTCTTCTAAAACCCATTAGCTTAAGTTAAATAAATTCCAGGAGCATCGAACTCCCCAGAGCTCCTTGGTAAAAGGTCCAATTGCTGAGCTACAATGAAATTTTAACGTCTGATGTTTCTGCATTAATCAATATCTATCGGAGATCAATAATCTTGTATCAGAGATATATAATAGATATTATGGTCGGGCTGCCATTGTTACAGCTGAATCTATAAAATGTTTAGTTGTTGGTAATGGACTCATAGGGACACATGTGGGATTTATTACTGAATAACACAGAAATGTAAAGCTTTGATGTTGGGAATGATTGCCATTCCGGGGTCACTAAGGTCCCCCTCCCCCAGTGTGGAGTTTGCTTTGTCTTACTTTGGAATTTTTCCAAAGCTCAACTCCGGAAGATATTAAAGAAGTGATTAATGCAGCTCTGCAATCATAAATGCAAGCAATGCAAATATTAGAATGTGACCGGGTATCAGCTTGTAGTCCAGCAGACCTTTCCCCCACTTCTATATCTGACCAGCGGTGTCGGAGCTCCTCTGCGGACTGATTGGTTGTACTTTGCTCATTTATTGCTCTGCTCACACATTTACCCCTTCTATAAAATTCCCCAATATCATGTGAATTGGGTAACCTCTCCTTTAATGGTTGATCATACAGTGCTACACCATTTGCATCCAATGTTCTCAATGCTACAGCCGCCTTTCTCAAACATTTTACCCCAGAGGGACCCTAAAAATAAAATTTGAGTCTCAGAGACCCCCCGATAAAATGAATTAATGAAGATTCTCCCAATTATGTGATATTTATTAATTTTTAATTTAATTGGGTGGAAAGGCTGTGTATGGGGTAGGTAGGTGGGAAGACTGTGTATGGGGTAGGTAGGTGGGTAGGAAGGCTGTGTATGGGGTAGGTAGGTGGGAAGGCTGTGTATGGGGTAGGTAGGTGGGAAGGTTGTGTACGGGGTAGAAGGCTGTGTATGGGGTAGGTAGGTGGGAAGGCTGTGTATGGGGAAGGGAAGGTGGGAAGGCTGTGTATGGGGTAGGTAGGTGGAAAGGATGTGTACGGGGTAGGGAGGTGGAATGGCTGTGTATGGGGTAGGTAGGTGGGAAGGATGGATGAGTCTGGCTGCAGAATTCATAATAGATTGTAGAGGAGAGAGTCGGGTTAGTGGAAAACCAGAGAGGAGGAGGTTACAGTAGTCCAAACTGTGAAATGATCGCTGGTGCCGCCCTGTTGGTTGTAACCAAAAGGTTGGGAAACACTGCCGTAGAGATCCAGGTGACTACATCATTGAATGTCAATATTCATTGGTACAACAGACCTGATTTTTTTAAGCCCTCCACGACCTCCTCCTCCAGCTGTTACATAAAATGTAACGTAGGGAGGTGAGGGGAGGAGCATAGGACATGGGACAGCACAGACATAAATTAGACACTGCCATAAAGGGAGTGGCTATGACATGATGAGAGAGTGGTCTGTGTATGGAAATAAAGCACAAGGATACACTTATTGGGAATATATTGGTGGTGTTTATGGGGATTTTGCAAACCCACTGCAATTTTTTTTTTTTTGGTAGCAGAAGACACACGAGACTTAACACCAAAATTTGTACAAAAAACTTTATTAACAATTATATATATATAACATTACAAAATATCCTTACACCAGAAATCACGAGTATATATGGAATGACCACAATGGATACACATGGATTAGCTGCCTGGAGCTTGCGAGATGACCCAATATCAGTTTCGGGGTTCCCAGCTATAAGTGGATAGTAATAATGGAGGAGGTAATCCCAGCAGATGTCCACCAGGGGGAGCACAATAGAATGAGCAGGACCACCTGCAGGAGGATTGCAGCACCCAAAACCTGCAGGAACCCTGAAGTCCCCAGCAGATACTCTTAATATTCACCCATAGCTAATCACACATTTGGGTGAACTGGGCTTTTCACCTGTATTCACTGTTTTTTGCAGATCTCAGCAAGCTGTAAAATCACTTTGGTCTCTGAAATGCTTGGAATGCCTGGTATACAGGACATGGGTCATGTATGTATGAAATGCAGATGTTTTACCAGATGGCAGAAAAAATTCAAAAACTTCCCCATCTCCGTACTAGTAATGTGACAACCTAAACGGAAATTTACCGCCTGCCGTGACTTCGTGTGCGCGATCTGTGACACATTTGCTACTTTCTACACTTCTAACAAAGATCAAATTAGTTACATTGTAGCAGTGTGTAGGGGCTAAACAAATACAGGTGAATGTGACAAACTAGTACTACTAGTATATGGTCTAAACAAGTCCAGATAAATGTAGCTAACTATTACCAGTAGTGTAGAAGATACATGAGTCCCGCTTAGTGTGAATAACTAATACCAGGGAGGTACTGGCTATGACACCAATTACACATAGCAGTGTACGGGCTAAACAATTCTGGATCAATGTCACTAACTATTACTAGTAGTGTAGAGTCTACTTAACAAGTAGTTTATTGTAATCACCTACTAATGGTGGTGTATAAACAAAAAAAAAGGACAGGTCAACTTTAAAATCAATAACTACTAATAGCAGTATACAGGCTAAAAAAGTTACATGTCCACTTTGCTTTTACTAAGTACTACTAGCAGTGTGTAGGCTTAGGAAGTGACAGGTCCACTTTATTGCCAATAACTACTAATAGTAATTTATAAACTAAACAAGAGACACATGTAGTTGGATGTCACTAACTTTACTTAACTAGTAGTATGGGTTATATAAGGTACAGTACAGGTCAGTGTCACTAACTACTACTAGTAGTGTATGGGCTGAAAAAAGGACAGGTCCAGTTTAAAGTTGTCAAT
Organism: Pyxicephalus adspersus; assembly: GCF_032062135.1. Taxonomy (NCBI): domain Eukaryota; kingdom Metazoa; phylum Chordata; class Amphibia; order Anura; family Pyxicephalidae; genus Pyxicephalus; species Pyxicephalus adspersus. The sequence goes on along the minus strand of NC_092863.1, from coordinate 104,850,744 downwards.
GAATAATCAACTACTACTCAACTACAAATACTAATAATACTACTAGTACTAGTAAACATGCTGAAGAATAGACACATCCAGGTAAATGTCATCACTAACTAGTGCTAAAGTGTGCAGGCTAAATAAGTCCAGCTCAATGTGACCAACTACTAAAGATGTACAAGCTAAACAGGGAACAAGTTCAGTTTGAGGGTGCTAACTACTACTAAAAATATACGGGCTTAATAAGTGACAGATCCAGTTTGATGTCACTAACTAGTACTGGTAGTCTACAGACGAAAAAAAGAACAGGGAAAGCTGAATTGCATGCCATCAACTACTAATAAAAGTGTACATGCCTAACAATTGATAAGTCCAGCTAAGTGTTACTAACTAGTATTAGTCATGTACTGATCATGTTCTGATTTCACTAACTACCAATAGGAGTGGCTGATATAATTAACTAGTACTATTGGTGTATGGGCTAAAGAAGGGAAATCTCTGTTATATGTCAATCACTACTAATACTAGTGTACAAGATTAACAAGTGACAAGGTCAGCTGAGCATTCCTAACTACTACTAGTCAAGTACTGGTTAAACAAGGAACAAGTCCAGTTCAATGTCACTAACTAGTACTAGTAGCATACAGGCTAAACAAGGACTAAACTGGGAACATGCTGCTACAGATATAACACTTTGTTACACTGGTTTAGGTAATCTGACCCATAAAATAAATCATAATCCAACCAGTAACACATTCCCAATCATTTCATAGACCAAAGCTACCATGGTGTCCATATATAAGTGTACCTGTCATGTACACAACATAGCAATTACAATATAGTCCACTTGGATATGGGTGAACAATGATGAAAGAGGCCTGTGTGAGAAGGCTGCCATGGAAGCTGCAATGCCCGGACACACACACCACTAATACACAAAGCCTTGGGATTGTCAGCTTCCATCACGGCCTATTCACACAGGTGACCTTCTTCATGACGGAGCCTAAAAAGCCAAACCATATAAACCACAGATAAACCTTTATATCACAAAGAACGATTATATCGATTTATTTCAAATTTTCTGCACACATTATAATAAATCTGAAGTAAAATATAAATCTGAGATATATTTCTATTGTTTAAATTTAATCAAAATTACGTCTTTGGTGAAAAACAAGAATATGCACGCTACGTCTTAAAGGATCACCTCACCCAAAATTAATATAAACAGGTTGGATTGTCTCTTCAGGGGAGGGTTCAACTCCACCCATTACACAGAGGTTCCTCCCCCGAGGAGTTTTTTTCCATTTATCCTGAAGTAAAAAGGGAATTCCAGCACCATAAAAGAGATTTCAAACCATGGAGGAGCAAAGAAAGAAGTTGCTGCTGGTATCTCCAAACTAAAATATAGATTTTGGGTGGGCTGACCTATTAAGATAAAAAAAAGGAGAGATAAAGTGACCCAGTGTCTAAGATTTGTTTTTAGTATTCCAAAAAAAAAGAAGCAGTGGAAAAAGGTTCTCCATTGTCCAGAGTTGGTGCTGCCTGTGTCACCGTCTAAATTAAAATCACTTCCTGTCCAGTGGGGGTCACAGGAAGTCAGGGGAAAGCTCCTTTTTGGGATTTTTTATACCCCTCTGCACATTGCTGTACATATTTCCAGCTCATGTGAATGAATTGCGATAATTGTGTAAGCCGGTCAAATAGCATTTCACCTATGAATGTTCGATTCATCGCGCTGCAGCAATATCTCCAATTCAGTTAATTGCTACAATTGGTTGGTGATTCACTCAGCGCATATTGCTAACGTGATCATGCGCTGGAGGGAGTTACAATGCATTTCCATGGATTTTAATGAAAAATGCGTCAGGGGAAAATAAATGCAAAGGCAATAATTGGGACAAAATTGATTGGAATTTTCCATTTGGTGGAATTCCAGGGGACAAATCACAGAAATTTCAAAGCTTGAAAATTCACTTTCCACCATGGAAATGGATGTAGGAGGGGTGATTTACTAATGCAACATTGTCTGTTCACATAGCAAAGTGAATGATGCTCCTTTAAGGGATCCTTCACTTAGCTTAGCGAATGGGATGAGAATCTGCTGACTTCCGCTATCCAATCAGGTGCCAGGAAAAAAAATTTCTTTGCACGAACTATCATCACATTCACTAAGCTAAGTGAATAATGTCTTGCAAGGTGATCATTCACCTTGATAAGTGAGCAGTCTAAATTTTGTAAATCGCCTCCCTAGGTTGGGGCAAACCTACAAAACCAGGGATGACCACAGACAACCTTATGGGGTTCTAAATGTTTAATTTTCTATTCAAGAAAAAAAGTTCTAAATTTAATCTTCCCAAAAAGTGGTTTCACCCTAAACACAGGGTTGGTGAATCTCTCCATAGAATACAAAAAGGGAAATGAAACAGCAGAAAGTGAATTGGCTGAGGGGGGCCCTT
>NC_092863.1:104825226-104847462 GCF_032062135.1 Pyxicephalus adspersus | reverse complement strand
CAGCTCCTCTGTACAGAGACTGATGGGACTGGCTCAGTGTTCCCTGTACAGCACTGCGGTATATGTCAGAGCTATATAAATGTATAATAATAGTGTGTGACTGTGGGGGGACATTAGAGTGTCAGCTTCAGAGCCTAGAGATTGATAGAACACTCCACTATGGTATATGTCAGAGCTATATAAATGAGTAATAATCTCAATTTTCTCTCAGTATTACCTTTTTATTGTCCAGACATTCAATATATTTCTTCACCCAGTCGGAATTTGGGGGGGCACAGAGTTGTCTGTTCTTGTGTGTTTTAAATCTAAAGAAGAGAGAACAGACATTTATATTATAAAGATATCACAAGTTCCATGGTAGTTTGTGCAGGCTTTTACACTGCCTTGACTTGTTATACCTGATCAGTATGGTATGGAAAGGTAAAAATCTTTTTTTGTTTATTAATTTTTTATATGCAAGCAGAGATTAGACACAGCTGTTCCTGCTGACCAACACTAGAGGTCGCTATATAGGGGCAATGACTCGCTGACAGCATGTAGAGGTCATATCTGCTCCCATTAAAGAGACCCTGTCACCAATAATATATATGAAATACATTGAATATACAGTAATTATTTGTCCTGTAAAAGCCTCTCTTGTGTAGACATTTCAATGGCCCGTGACTTCTGCTTGGTGCTGCCATTATGGTTGTCAGCAATTTTTATATACCAAGTATTATGACACTTACACAACAGCCGAAATGTTGCAGCCGGAGTGCCAGTCCTGATGGCGGTAACCGCTGAGGATTCTGTATGGGATCTTTCTTTCAGCTGTCGTCAAGCAACAGTCAGAGGGGTTTCTGCTGGCGGCGGATACTGGAAGAAGAAAGGAAGGTGAAAATATAGAGCTGCCAAAATAATCCAACAAACCGAAAAATAACTTCAGCATGGTCACACACTAATATTATACATTTATATAGCTCTGACATATACCATAGTGCTGTACAGAGATCAAAGAGCCAGTCCTATCAGTCTCTGTACAGAGGAGCTGACACTCTAATGCCTCCCTGACCCCCACAGTCACACACTATTATTATTCATTTATATAGCTCTAACATATACCGCAGTGCTGTACAGAGAACACTGAGCCAGTCCCATCAGCCTCTGTACAGAGGAGCTGACACTCTAATGTCCCCCCACAGTCATACACTAATATTATACATTTATATAGATCTGACATATACCGCAGTGCTGTACAGAGAACACTGAGCCAGTCTGATCAGTCTCTGTACAGAGGAGCTGACACTCTAATGTCCCCTAACAGTCACACACTAATATTATACATTTATATAGCTCTGACATATACCGCAGTGCTGTACAGAGAACACTGAGCCAGTCCCATCAGTCTCTGTACAGAGGAGCTATATAAAACATGCTATGGTTGTATTCCTTACCTTGGCTGATGGCCAGCATGGCACCGATGATGAGGATGATGAGGATTTTGCAGCGCAGGGTATCCATGGATGAAGGTTGGCGCAGGATCTGGGCACAGTGTAACACAGCTGTGATAAGTTTCTATCCCACTCTGTGTATCAGTCAGCCTTTCCCAGCCTTTCTCAGCTCTAATAATTTGCCATCTCAATGCTGCTCTATTTATTCACCCTGGAGAAGTTTTCATTTTCACTTCTGGAAATAATTCCCTCCCCTTTTACACAGAAATGAGAAAACATTACCAGACATCCCCCCTCTGAATTTACAATCAGGATTGAGGGGCAGAGTGCTGGCTTCAAAAATCCCCCGACCACTTATTTATTTGTCTTCATTTTACTAATGGAATCCTAGGAAAAAGTTTTTAGATTTATTGATGTGACTCATTATCTTGGGGAATATGCAGCAATTCATTCATAATGCAGAATAAGGGACCCTGTGGCCCCTTGCTGCTGATTGATCTCTGAGGGTTGGAGTCTTTGCTGAGTTTAGGTCAAATTCCTCTGAAACCCATTGGCTCTCTATGGGCTCACATGGGATCCAAGCCAATCCTGGACAATGGATGGATTTTTGGTTACTCCTATAATTGTGTTGTGATTGCACATGTGCACAAATCTGCAATGCCACTCATGGTGCCATACTTTCATATCTGGGCCAGATCTTGCTAAATCCTTTCAGTCATTACGCTCACACTTCATATTATTTATTATTGCACAATGCGATTGTGGACAGCTTTACACTAAGTCTATGTTCAGACTGGCAGTGGGGTGGTGGTGGGGTTACCACTTCCTCATGCCAATGGCAGCATCTACCCATGGCAGCCCCATGGAGAATAAATGGTGGTGTCACTGCCACTCACTACCACCTACTGTGAAATCTGCAAATACTTGTTCCTTAAATAGCTGGACAGTGGGGGGCCCGAGTGCCTGGCAAAGTGTCAACTGCCAGGAGCCGCACAGGATCACTTGATTCCACTGCAGGTCTGAATCTGCCCTAATTATCCAACTGTGACATTTTTGGTATCAAAGCTGCATGTGTGTTTTATTTTAACGTTTATCCAATCGGAATCAATGGAATTTTATAATGTTATTTGGAAATAAAATTGCACTTTTTTTTTATACCCGCTTGAAAATGTTAGTTGTACAATCCCAGTTCCTGCATTTTAAAACAGCAATAGATTATCCCTCCAAGAGGAAGCTGGATAGGTAGAGAGTGACTCGAACAGATGCTGTGCCAATGAGGGATTAGAATAGGCCAATTCCAAGCCATAAAGGCCAGCTGGGTATTATTTATATTACAGCTGCATGTCAGCAAACACACAACAATGCCAGGGGGGCACTAATATAAGGATGTTGAGGCATGTGTGCCAATTCCAAGGCTTACAGAGCCTATAGGTGCCAATGCAAAGGATTGCAGAGCCAATTGTGCCAATGCCAAGGCATGCAGAGCCAATCGGTGCCAATGACAAGGCTTGCAGGGCCAATGGGTTCAAATGTCAAGGCTTGAAGAGCCAACTGGTGCTAATGCTAAGGATTTCAGAGCCATGTGTGCCAATGCCAAGGCTTGCAGAGCCAGTGGGTGCCAATGACAAGGCTTTGCAGGGCCAATGGGTTCAAATGTCAAGGCTTGAAGAGCCAATTGGTGCTAATGCTAAGGATTGCAGAGTCATGTGTGCCAGTTCCTAGGCTTGTAGAGCCAGTGGGTGACAATGACCAGGCTTGCAGGGCCAATGAGTGCCAACTTCAAGGCTTGCAGAGCGAATGGGTACTAAGGCCAAGGCTTGCAGAGCCAATGGGTGCTAATGCTAAGGCTTGAAGAGACAATGGGCCTGATTTAATAAAGCTCTCTAAGGCTGGAGAAGATACACTTTCATCAGTGAAGCTGGGTAATACAGCAAACCTGGGATGGATTCCTTAAAGGCCATTTGCTATTTGTTAGCAAATGTTTGCAGTCCTGGACCAGAGCCATTCCAGGTTTTCTGGATCACCCAGGTTCACTGGACTATCCTCTCCAGCCTTGGAGAGCTTTATTAAATCAGGCCCAATAGGTGCAAATGCCAAGACTTGCAGAGCCAATTTGTGCCAAAGCATTTAAAAATAAAGCAAGGTGTCAAAGACTGCTTTCCAATGTCATTAGATGTGCAGAGCAGAACTAATTGCAGATCAGGACAGAATTGCCACCCTGTGAATTGGCAGGATCACCATGGATTAATATAATAAAGTATCAGACCTGGAAATATTACAACTTTTAAAACCACAATGACAGGAAAGATTTCACAAGGTATCGTTGATTGGGCGATTGCAAAATAATGTGTTTGACCTTAATTATTTTATTACATTGAATTTCATTGTGGTTTATTTCCAAAAAACACAGAAATACTTCGCTTGTGAAAACTTGTGAGCATTTAGTCCATTGTTATTGTTCATCTGTGTATTATAAATGTGCTAATGTGCAGTCAAATGTGCTCGATGTGTCTCATTATATTGACAAATTGGGGTAGTTTAGGCGGGAAAATCCCCTTTTGAGGGATATCTGCTGCCAAATATCTATAGGGGGGTGGAGAGGAGAGAGAGAACAAAGGGAAAAGAGAAGGATAAAGTCAGAAAAGTCAGATAGAGTTTTAGAGAGAGACAAGAGAGAAGAGGGAGTGAGAAATATTAAGAGAGGAGAGGGGAAAAAGAGAGCAGGGAGATAGGAAGAGGGAGAGAGAGAGAAGAGGGAGAATGAAAAAATAGAAGAAGGGGGTAAAAGGAAAGAGGGGAGAAACAAAAAGGGTAAGCGAAATATAGAGAGAAAGAAGAAGAGAGGGGAAAGAGTGGGGAGAGAGAGCGAGAGAGAGAGAGAGGAAAGGAGAGAGAAGAGAAGAAGAAGGGGAGAGAGAAAAATAGGGAAATAAAAGAAAAGGGAGAGACACAAGAAGGGAAAATGAAATATAGAGAGGGAAAGAAGGAAGCTGAAAGAAAGGGAGAGAGAGAGAGAGAAAAAAGGACAGAGATAGAGTGTGAAAGAGAGAAGTGAGAACAGAGGGGTAAGAGAGGGAAAAAGGAATAAAGAGAGAGGGAAAAGGGAGAGAGGAATGTGGGAAAAAAGAACGAGAGTTAAAGAGAAAACGTGCGGAAAAGAAGAAAGAGAAAGAAAGAAAGAAAGAAAGAAAGAAAGAAAATAAAGAAAGAGAGAAAGAAGAAAGAAGAAAAGAGAAAAGATAGAGAGAAGGGGGATGGAGGGAGTAAGGAGAAATGAAAGAAGAAGAAGTTGGTAGATGGAAGAGGGGAAGAGAAACAGGAGAAGGGAAAGTAAGGAGAAGAAAATATGGAGGGTGTAAATAATTAAATAAGGGAGAAGAAATGAAAATGATTGAGGAACTAAAAGGGAAAAGGAAAGAGCACAGTGAGGACAGAGAAGAATGAGATATATGGATGTAGAGAGAGAGGAGACAGAAATGAATAGAGGGGAGTTGGGGTGACCTCATACTAATAATAATATACAGGAGGTGACACACTACTAAATTGTAATGGCTCACTGGCATACTGCAATGCAAACACAGTAAAAATTAGAATTGCTGAATGATATTGGCGTAGTTCCAGAATAATGTATTGCATGCCATTCTGATGCAGGACTGTAGCAATCAGATGAAATTTGTGACCTGAAACCATTCTATATATGTGACATGAAAAGTAAAAGGTTACAATGAGCAACCAATGATGAATTAGTGAAGAGGATAGCTAACAAATTCCTGTGGTCAACAAAAGTTCACCAATGTATTTTTATGACCTTTTTAAAGGTTTCCCCAGGAGGCTAAAAATGTAGCTTAGTATGTAGCATGTCTTCTCTCCCCCACAATAGATCTTCTCCAGTAGTTCATAGTTTTCTGGGCTCAATGACACCCCGGTGGCGCTGTAAATACTGCTAATGCATATTTTTTTTACATAACACCCCTGTTTTTTTCACTTACATTCATTTCCTTTTTTTACATAATTATAATGGCTGCCTGGACTCTCTAGAGTCTATCCACGTAGGGAAAGGGCTCCTGGGAGATGTAGTTCTGGTGCATGCATACATCATTAGGAACTGACCTTCCAGCAGCCTCCTCTATAGAAATGTTAGAAACCTGTTGATGATCTCACAAGGAATAGTAAAATCGGGTCGTCTCTACAGCAACAAGGTAAAAGTATAAAAAACAATAATGCTGGGATGTGATAGGGGTGAGGTGGGAGGATTTTGGGTAATAGATGAATATTGTTTCAGGAGTTTTTCTTAATTAATAAATGCAGAGCAATGGAGGGCTGCCATGCTCATATCTCAGCCCTGCAGCTCGGCTGTCACAGATCTGGATTGGCTGTCACTTTGACAGCAGAGTTTCCTTCATTACATTGGCACACCTCCTTTGTATTTAGGGGGCTGGATTGCAGCTCAGTTCTCTGCAATATATGTGACACCCCAGGAAAGCTTTTTTTCATTTTTATATAAGTTTTCTTTTTTTATTATTGTTTGTCATGGTTTACAGCCGGAAAAAGCTGAGTTTTACAATTTCAAAAATTCCAGAAAAGTCCCAACTGTGTGAAATTGAGATTTATCTGAACAATACAGGTGAATTCATGCAAAGCATAAACACCCGCTTAATTCATCCCTGCCTTTCAATCCACAAACTCTTTGTAATTCTCTGCAGCTGGTGCCAGGGTTCAGGTAGTCCTGCCTGACAGCAAAGACAGGATCTGGACCGCCATCTATGGCGGTATTAAGTGAGAGGGTCCTCCTGGGGTGGTCAAAGTTAATGAAAAAACAATGGATTGATTGAGTGGGGACTTATATTTCTTGGGGGAAGAAATGTAAAGAAACCCCTCAAGTGTAAGACACAGGTGATGATGATGATGAACAAATTGATAACTTCAACCAGTTATGGAAGGGGTTAGCTGAGGACAGCTGTCCTCGGCTGAACCCTTACTGGACTGGCTGAAAGCAATGACAGGAGCTCTGCCTAGAGAAATCTATGGGGGTTCAATTCACTGGTGCACTGGTGTGAGCGGGACAGAACCAGGAGTAATTTAGCACCATAGTCATTGGACCATTGTAAGTTTGATGTCTAGGTCAGGGGAATGGGCTCAATGTGATAACTTTTTTTAGTGCAAGTATTCTTTGAAAGTGACCTTTCTGTAAATTAAATTTGTATAAATGTATTTTTAATTACTAATTTTATTTGCATAAAAGTAACCAGCATGTTGGGATTTATGGAAACACTTTTGCCTAGAATCAGATGATGGGAAATCTATTGAAATTATAATATGGGAAAAAGTGAAAGAAAAAGCAATGGATGGATAGCATCAGCGGGGAGTTATATTTCTGGGGAAGGAAATGTAAAACAATCCCCCAGGTATAAGGCACAGGTGATGATGATGTTGAGCAGTGATTGCTCTATTGATTGGTGGAGAAGCTGGACACATTGGCCCTGATCTGATAAAGCCCTCCTAGACTGGAGAAGATAGACCACTATGGGTGATCACGCAAACCTGAAATGGATTTCATCACAAATCCTTTGCTATTTTTTTGTAACCCAGGACCAGGTCCATTCCATGTTTTACCCCGGTTATCCCATGATCGTCTATCTTCTCCAGTCTTGTCAAGTTTTAATGAATCAGACCCAATGTTATATATGATTATCTCTCTCTGTATCCCTCAGCCTCCCCCCACCCTGTTGTTTCTATTTTAATGACCTTGAAACAATTTCGGTTCAATTTCTGACTCTCAGGATGCTCCACTTCCTCCAGACAGAGTCCCCCCTGCATTTCCAGTCATGGTAGAAGAATGGGGCCGGATTTAAAAATCCCCCACCGACCCTTTTTATATTGCAATTCCAGCAAAGACACTTTGGATTTCTTTGTGCATTTCCAGGATAAAAATGCGGAGGATAAAGATTTAAAAAAAAGTTTTTGCAGCTTTAGGGTACAAAGTAAAAAAATTCTGCCAGAAATTTTAATTTCGCAGTGTTTTCCTAGCCATGTGCAGAGATAAGGAAATGTTCTGTTCTAGGGGTGACAGCGCTGCCATTATTTCCAGGGAGTGCACCATTACAAATGCAGAAACTTGGTGCAAATATTAAAACACAATACAAATACATTAATAATGATGGAGCTGCGTTACGTCTATATCTTCCTGGATCTTTGTCTGTTGCAGGTACTTTCCATAAAGCAAGACATCTATCATGGAGGAATGAGAATATATTCAAATCTTTTCTATATTTGTGACACCTAAATGATTTGTAACCTGAGGACTTTCCCTGAACTTTACGTGTCACGAGATACATCAATAAATTTTCCTGGGTGAAATAATTAGGTCGCCCAGCAAATTGGTTGCACATTGTCACCTTGTAAACATGATATTGGAGGAGCCGAAGACTCAGCGTGTCACCGCCGTAACCGTCGCCGGATCTTCTGTGCAGAGCTGGGCAATGCGCTGGTTGGGTCATTTTATCTATTGGATAGAAATTCAGGTTTTTGCATTATGCCCTTGTCTGTGTTTATTGGAAAAGTTAAAACGCAATAAAATAACTTTTATTATCCAATTAGATGAAGCAGCAGGAAGTTAGTGGAAAGGTTTGTAAGGCTTAAGTCTTAGAACCTGATTTATTAAAGCTTAAATGCTTATTACAGATGCCATTGGCCACCTAAAAGAAGACACACATGCATCACATGAGAGAACCTGGGTGACCAAGGAAACCTGGAATTGATTTTTCTTTAAAAATGAACTTCTATTACTTGGTAAATGTTAGACCAAATCTCTTCCAGATTTGCTTGATCACTCAGGTTCTCTACTCCCTATTTAATGTACAGCGCTGCGTAATATGTTGGCGCTATATAAATCCTGTTTAATAATAATAATAATGTGGGAGGAATGGGCTCAATGAGATAACTTCAATTAGAACAGTTATTCTTTGAAGGTGACCTTTCAGTAAATTAAATTTATTTAAATAATCAGCATATTAAGATATATGGAATCATTTTTTCTATAAGCTCCATGTCAGTTAGTTGGCGTAGTATCTGATGATATGGGAAATCCATTGATGCATACCATGATATGTATTGTCATACATTGAACCCAGCTATGCAGGAATCAGGATTTACATGGTGCCATCTCCAAGCCACGATCTCAATCATGTAGGTGATGACCATGGATGAAGCAGCACAATTAACAATTACGGAAAGTAGGCCGACATATCTCCTTCTGATGTTCTCTAGTACCCCTCCATCTCCTGCTTAACTTCTCATGCCATTCAAGCCTCTAGATCCCCAGAGTTAAATATGAGAACCCAACAAAAAGTTAGTTTGCAAACAAACTTTGTGTGATGCTCATGATGGTCATTAGTGTAGATCAGTGCTGAAATAAAGAGTTGCATGCTGGAAATTCTGCAAATTTGCCAAAATTTTGTAAACGGGTTCATGCAACATGCATTCTGGGAAACAATTGATCCTGGAAAAGAAAATTCAGCAAAGATTTTGTAAAAATGGATGGAATGGTATGATTAAAGCTAAACAGAAAATGAATTGGGTGTCTAGCTAGATGAAGATCTAGAAAAACCTCATGGATGGAGTATTGGAAGACATCTTGCCAAAGTCAAAGAGCATTTCACTGTTTTCAGAGTGACCATCCTGGTATTGAAATCCACTGATATCTTTTTTCATGTCTCAGAAGGCAAAGATGATTTTTGGACCACTGGCCTTAATCAATGGAATTCACCCAACCTTTGGGGGAAACTGAATTCAGACCCGTATCTATAACATGTGGTATCCTGGCAATTCTGCAGAATTACCAGATACCAGAGTATCTGGCAACACATTCACTGTACTCACGGAGAAAACACTGGGCTGTTCAATGTCTCAGTTTCATTTCAGTAAAATCTGAGATAGAAAAGGGAATTTTCTTTGTTTACATCCAACTGCAAAATTTAGCAATTTATGAACTCGCAGTAGGAAGAAGTGTGTAAAATCAATGGTCAGCAAGAAAACGCTGATATGCCAGCATGCATAAATACAATACAAAAAAAGAAGACGGAAAATAGGAACACGAGCAGGAAAGATCATTGGAACCTTCGAGGTCAAAGGAAACAAAAGACTGGAGCAGCAAGGGAGCTTGGGACTGATGTAGCAATTCATTGTGGAAACAGTGAGCAATATTTTGAGGCTCTTTTAATTTATCCAAATTAGCCATGGTGCCAAATATGTGGGCAAGATCTACAAACACACTCATGGTGTAAGCCAACACTGAAATGCAGAATTGAGTGTGACATCACTGCCCCTCGTGCAGGATCTCTACACATTTCAAGATCTAAGTAAAAGCTGAGATGGAACTTTTTCTTACCAGATGAGAAGGTTGGGGATACGGGGCAATTCATTGGATGCAGAGACCCACAATTTCTTTTTAGGGTCATAGCTCTTCATGTCATTCATATACTGTCTACCATATGGTGATATCGAAATCCAAAATATGATGAACCCACAAATGCTGAAAAAAAGAATAAGAACCATCATGCTTGCTTAGGATTTAGGTGCTGGAAGTTTGAAGGTTTTGGAGATCTTTATGGTCCATCTAGATCGTAATCTTACGGGTGGATTTTCCAAATGGTAACACCACTTCTTTAGTGCTAGTATGAAGGCCACAGTTCTCAATTTCCAACAGAATCATTTTTCCCAATGATTTAATTATTTAAGGAGAAAAGGAACATCTAATCCCACTAGAAAGATGGAAAAATGGCCCACAATCCCAAGAAAGAAGCATTGACTCTCATTCATAAGGATTTGGAAATGTTTGGTCTGATAGGGTGGGACCAGAAAGGAATGTTCATTTCAAGGTGGGGAAGGTGAATGAGTTTTTGATTGACATTCTTCTAAGTGAAAGCTGGAGCTACAATGGTTGAGTAGTTTTGAATAATCTGCCAAAAGTCATTGGAAGATCTTAGTGGAATTGCCACTTGTAGACAACATAAGGGGCAGATGGAAATTGCTGCAACTTTCTCAGGGTCTCTGTAAATACATCCTTGGAAATAATTGATCCCAGGAAACTAAATCGGGCAAAGTCTTTAAACAAATTAATGGAAAATCCAGAAAATGACTGGGTGGTCCAGCTAGATGGCACACATACAGAAGAGTTTGTAAAACCTCTTTGGTAAAGTATTGGAAGACATCTTGCTAAGGCCAAATAGCATTATAAGGTATTCCATAGTGGTAATAAAAGTCCATGATTGTTGATACAAGGAAGGAAACTGCTATCCTTTTCTGAAGATGACTTTTGGATCACAATGGTGTGATGTGTGATGTGGTCTTACTCTGAGGAGAGCATACACCCAACCTCTAGGGTGCAGAATTTAGACCCATGTCTTTACCATTATTGTAAGAACAATGCTGGTTTAAGTGCATTGTCTTAGGCTTGGAAAGACGTACAAGTAATCCTGAAAGGAGACCAGAACAGAGGATAACATCTCATAAGTAGGTAAATGAATGGTTTTGTACAGGTAGACTTTGGACCCAAAGAAACAACTGAGAAGAGGACAAATCCAAGACTGGGGGTGCTGCTGGAGCCACAAATAGTCCAAGAGGACTACAGGAATGCTTAGGGCAATGTTTCCTTCAGGGGTTGCTGGGAGGAATTTGCGACTTTTAGGTCAGTATAAGTGACCACAATGATCTTTTTGGCTATCTGTAAGGGTGACTTTCTCCCCAATGGCCAGCAATGTAAGAGGAATACTTCCCACTGACCACCACACTAATATACTGTAACTTTGGAGATAATAATTATTAAACGGGGTTCCTGAAGACCTGAACATTATTTTAAGGGTTTCCACACATTAAAAAGATCAAGAAAGGTTTAGGGGAATTAGATGCCAGGTAGACTCTAAAATGGGGGGGGGGGGGGTATTACTGAGGAGATAAAGGGGGTGTCCAGGGGCAAGGCAAAAAATATGATTTAAGGCACAAAATTTAAATTTTTGATTTTCGTTCGTTGGAAGGTGAAGCACATTTGTTAGCTACTAACAATTTTAGCGAGCAATATAATCCCCTTAAATGTATTAATAATATTCAAAGCTCAAATCACCCTTGATATGGGAACAATATACAAATTTCAATCTCTCTACAATGCAATAATCACTGATTCTTTTGCGGCCAGATTTATGTATGAGGATTTAATGATTTCTGACTTATTAGAAATACTTGAAGATGTTTTTTCCATGGGCCTGAAGTTCCTCTTTCACTGCATCCATGTGAATGAGCCTTTGTTATTGAATATGTTCAATTTTCTAAAATGTAGCTTCTATAGAAACGTTTCATTGAACGCTTCATTCAAACCGGAACTCCTTGGTGTTCTTAGACCCATAGTTGCTGATCCGCAGGAGCTGAAAGAGGAACCGAGCCAAGGAACAGATGAAACTTCTGATGGAAACTTAAATCCACAAAATGTCTAGAGATTTCTTTGTAAATCCCCCCAAAAAATCAAAAACACCTCCTGAATTTTCCAGGATTCCACATGTAAATTTTGACATTTAGGGGTCTATTGTGAAAGCAGTGAATCTAATATTCACAAAAACATTCTCTAATGGAGAATCAATTACTGATATTGGAACACATGGACCTGGAAGATTCATGTACAGATCGTGAACAAGAACCTGACATTCCGATTCTTTCTAGAAGGTAGAATTGGATCAGAACGTTGATCATATATTGTTCATACACATCAGCTGCTTTGATCAATTTTCGCTTATATGCTTTGGTGGCATTTATCCTCAATAGGTTGAATGGACGGCCTTAATGCAATGCATAGCAACACACATTGGGCCTGATTTATTAAAGTTCTCCAAGGCTGGAATGGATACACTTTCATCAGTGAATCTGGTTCCAGAAAACCTTTAAAGTCATTTGCAACTTGTTAGCAAATGTTTTGAATCCTGGACCAGATCCATTCCAGGTTTGCTCGATCATCCAGGTTTACTAATGAAAGTGTATCCTCTCCAGCCATGGAAAGCTTTAATTAATCAAGCTCATGGACTATGTTCACATGCTCATGCAAGCGCACTGCAAGGATGTACATAGAAGTTGAATTTTGGTGGAATTTTTTGTTCCTTCAGATAAAAGAAAATAAAAATTTTAATTTTTAATATCTCCAGATTGATTGTTGTTCCCATTGGCCCATTTGCAAAACGTGACCAGCTCTGACGACAAGCAGCCATCAAGAACACCCTGACAATACCATGGCATAGCTTGGCTTACAACTGATGTCAACATGGCCATAATGCATAATATTTGGCTCATTGGGGTCACAGGTCAAATCTTGGCCAATTTAAGACAATATCTGCTAGGATTTGCTAGTAGAATGTGACATATGACTATGGCGGGGACATTGGATTGTGAGCCCTAGTTAGTCATATGACGATGGATTTTGTAATATGTTGGCCCTAAAAAAAAACACAAGTAAATTAGTAGAAGCAGCAGCGAGCTAGTTGGTAATATACAAAGTACAGAGGAAATGAGATTTCAATTTTTGGAAATGAATTAGAATTTCAGGGCTTGTGACCTAGAATGGCCACGACACCTATTAGCATCTGGGTGGTCCAATGGAGACACGGCCATTCCAGTTCAATAACCTTGAATTTAGTAAGTTTAGGAAACTTTGAAACAACATTGTCTGAAAACTGGAAGAAGGTGGAAGCCAGTTGTCGTGAAACGCGTTAGCTTTAATAATTTAACCATGATAGTCTTTTAGGGTTTTACCATGATGGTCTTTTAGGGTTTTACCATGATAGTCTTTTAAGGTTTTACCATGATGGTCTTTTAGGGTTCTCCTGGTTTTTGGTTCTGAGAATAATAACACATTGATCTAGATGATAACCATGTTAAAATGAACCTGTAAACTCTGAGCCTGATAAAAACAACAGAATTATTTGATTTCCTAAGGATACCATCTGCCTATATGTACTTTAGGAGAGAAGTTTGCAATCACTAACCGTGAGTTAATTAATAAACAATTATGTTTTTTTTCTTTTATTTATTTAAAAATGCAATTACAGGGACAATAATACCACCTGGGCTGTGTTAATTGTCTGTATTATTCGCACTCATGTGACTTTTGTAGACTGTTGATCGTTTTAATCAGTTCTGGGCTGCCCAACCTTCACCTGGATTGAGAAATCTAATATCATTTTATTGGAAACAAGGGGAAAATCGTAAACCCTCAGCAAACATTTATTTATTTTTACATGTATAGTAAAATCTTTATTCTTGATTTGAAAATCAGGGCTGCCATTGGAAGGGACAAGGGGTCCTACTGTACCGAACATCAATCAAAGGAGCTTTGCTTTGCAATGCTGGAACTTTATCTGGTTGCTCCTACCTAGAGCCCAGAAATTTCTGATAGCTGTCTTGTTGACAATTCCCTTATTACTCCCAAAATATGGGGCTGTTATAAAGCAGTGAACCTGATATTCACTAAACATTATCCTGTTGAGAAGCTGTTATTGCTATTGAAAATACCTGGAAGATTCTCCATTGGAAAGTTGTTGGTGATTGCCAAATTAACTGCTTTATTACAGACCCCTATGTCCTATAGAATAAAATGAAGGTCGTTGTCTGCACGTCTTCTGCGCATGTTCACAAATGCATTAAATTGATTTATTTAACATAGGGCATAGCATTTCAGTGGGTGGTGACAGGTACCTATTAGGAAGACATCAATGGGGCTTTGGAACCCCAATTTTTTCTAATGTTTCTCTGTATCAGCCAATAGAACAGAGGCTGAATAATCTACCCAAACCACAACTATCAACTGGGACCGGACACCTCTGAACCCAGAGTTCCTCAGAGCTGAGCTTTTCCAGGTTCATATCCAGAAAAGGATATTTGGGGAATGGATGCCCCTTAATGACCCCAAAAGTCTTTTGGGTCCTGGGCTCTCCGTGAGAGCTAAAGGGTCCGTATCACAGCTGACCAAAAGTAAACTAAGCTCATGGTGGGCAGCAAGTTGTATTTTCAATATGAAGGGAAGATCAGCATGGGGACATGACCTCAAAAGTACAGAAATAGCCCCAGAAGGTCTTATTTTTGTAGAGGATGTTGGAACAGACCCTAGCATGGGTCAGTAGGTCAATGAATGATTGATGGGCATGTTCAGTGCATTGCTCTATACTCAGACCAAAAGTTACGAATATTTCAAATAATGACTGGATGAGCCATTTTTTCTACCATCTGGAGACACAATCAGTATCATCCCCACTGTCCCCATTAATTCTGGATCCATCTTTTGAAGTACACATTCAGTTCTGCTTTATGTGCAGGAGGGAGGTTATTCCCTCCTGCACAAATAATGTGATATAATTTAAGTGATTTTAAGTGATTTAATTTCTTTCAGGTGGTGCAATTGAGTCTGAGGGTAGTATATTGCTCGGCCACTTCCATAGACTTACATTGGAATGCTTTCTAGCTCCATTATTGTGCAGTCGCATTGCTGTCAAATGTCTCCTGAAGGACGTCCTAGGATTTGTTGTAACGTGGCAAGAGGACTACAACTACCCACTACATCAATGGGTAAATACTCATAATTGTATATCAATACCTTGTTCCCACTGCTTAGTTTCAGCCACATTGCCACTGGGATGGGTCAAGAGGAAATATTGAAATACATTCATAAGAGTTTGCTGAATGCTATAGCATGCGGTTGCAATTCTCTTGCCAAGTGTTGCAATGGATCATAAACTCCACATAGCCGTCATCTTCCCATGTTACCGCTACTCCTATGCACAGTTTAGAAGATGAGGCCCTATTGTGCAACCCGCTGTCCTTAGGTAGGCGATGTGTTTGCTCTATCTGGGACTTTTTGTCCACAAACACTGAAAGTGAGTGCAGGGAAAAGTCTCAGGGACTTTCTGAAGTATTATCAGCATGGTCACCTATATCGAGCCCTACGGAAAAACTTCTTGTAAACAGAAACAACGTTTTCTAAGAAATGATATCAGTGCGGATGGACACTCAGGGGGAGATATTTTCCCGGACTCGCAATCATTCGCAGTCATTTCTTTCCAAGCTTTCTGTATCTCTACAATTTGTTTTGGGGCTTTGGGTGACATGAGGAAAGTCTATGGCTAGGTATGTAGGGGCATTTCTTTATTATTTCTTTTGCTGGGAAATGCTGGATTTGAAGGACATAGCCTCCAGGAAATTTTGGAAAACATTTAATGCCGATCTTCAGGATAAGCAAAGGTTGTTGAAATACAAGAGGAGTATGATTTTCTATTTGGATCTTTATGACCTTTTCAATATTTCTTCCAGGCCTGTGCAGTTGGCTGTAGATGTTTAAAATGGTTCAACAGTTTCCATATTGGGGCCCCTTTTCCACCTCCAGGCCCTATAGTACCCATGTGGGCTCAAACGGTCCTTATTTTAATCAGAATCATCATCAAAAAAAACTAACGCGTTTCATGAGTTCATCAGGACTCATCAGGGCTCACCTCCCTTCATCAGGGTTAAGTGTCGTGGTATTGAATGTGTACTAACATAATATTTATTATTCTTCTTCTTATTATTATTATTATTATTATTAATAAACAGTATTTACCTAGTCCCAAAAAATTACACAGCTCTGTAGAATAAATAAGGCTTGCAAATTACAGACAGACACACGAGGAGGAGAGGACCCTGCCCCGAAGAGCTTACAATCTAAGAAATGGGGGATGTAGCTCTAAATAAAAAGATTAAAATGACCCTGAGGGGTAATCAGTACTATTGCTGGTCAAGGTGAATGTTTTTCGCCTTGCCCCTTTAGAGCCAACCTTCGTCCATGAGTCCCAGTTGAACTTCCTCAGGGTCAATGATCCCCATGCACTGCTTGATGTAAAAGATCCAGCACCCCACACTTTTCTTCTACTGCCTGAGCTTTGTGGTTGGAGTGACACTTTACTTAATTGGATTACTAATTTATTTTTTCACACTTTAATTCTCACAGCTTTGCAGACTTTATGAGCAATTCACCAGTTTTATTAATGCTTGTGGATTTTATTCTGCACAGCTGAGGATGAACCCACACAACCCCACTGTGGTAAGCGTCTAGTCATGGCACATGAAAATCCCCCAATCATTGGAGGGAATTTTTTTACAATAACCAGATGTGTTCATAGTGATAGAAGGGGAAGCAAATTCTTCTGCATTCCCTGCAAGCTCGGGGTAAACATGTAGTAATAAAACAATTGCCCATAAATAATATTGTCTGGGCCAGGATGATGAAAAGTTTTTAGACCGGCCGAATTTCCAGCTTGCACAGTTTCATAGCATAGCTCCTAAAGAGACGCTGTCACAATGTGCATATGAAAGCATGAAAAAGAAAGTGTTTTCCTTACCATAAAGACATTTTAATCTCTTGCAAAGAACTTCAAAGAAGAAATTCAACCACTTCAGGAAAAGTCAACTCCATAGCACAGCCCCTTCTCTTTTTGCACGTCATTGCCCTCTCTTGCGTTACAAAATGTTCCCACTATGGCTGTGTGCTGCAATTTGCATTGGTCTCAGTTGTTTTGGGGCATTTGTTTATATTAGCTGCACAATACACCACAGCCAACAATTAAAAAAACAATTCCTGCATGATGTGTTTTTCAATGTGCTGTGCACAGAACCCCGGACAATGGATTGCTGCATGTACTACCCAGCTTACCGACACATGTCTTATGTTTAAAGTGGACTTATCACCACAATTTATACTTTACATAAAACAGTAGACAACTCCGTTTATGTAAAGTAAAAATTAATTGATTTTTGTAATTTTTTTTTTTAAATAAAGGGTGAACCCCCTTCCCTTCTGTCTTCACTGTCACTGTCATGGCGGTAAAGACAGAAAAAGCCTACTGAGATTTATATGTCACGCATCCCAGGAGGCTTATCTGGGGTATTTGGGGTATGCTCAGAAGGGGCTTTTCCTGTAATGGGGAAAAAAACTAGGATACTACGCATGCTCAGTGAGATCAGCACTTTTTTTTCCCCATTGACAGCAGAATACGTCACCCAATCTCGTGCCTGTACAGTGCGAGTAGCGTGGCCAGAACAAGAAAGAAGATGAAGGAAGATGGCAGTGCCCGGATCTTCAGCCGCACCGGGATGAAGTTGGATTACAGGACGGCACGGGACCCAAACCAGGACAGTGCCGGAAGAATCTGGTGCTTTGCTGAAGTTAAGGTAAGTGAGGTTAGGTTTAACAAATGTATTTTCTAATGGTAACCATTCATAGAGCACAATGCCACATCCCAAATTCTTTGAAATCTTTTTACCGAATACAAGGAAATTGTAAGGCATCAAATCATAATGCACCAATACAAATGTAAATATAAAATCCCAGGAAACTTGAGAAATAATTTCCCAAAAGCTTGAAAAGTTGTCTACAACACTATCGCAAATCTTTCCAAACCCGACGCGTTTAACAGACGTTTGTGTCGACTTCGTCAGGAGTCAATTTGAGACCTATAAATATAAATAACAGGATAATACACAGCAATCAAACAGAAAAATGATTTAAAATTTACAACATATACTGTTCAATGGCTTATCAGAAAAGGTAATAAAATCTTTAAAAGTTTAAAAAATCTTACGTTACCCTATATGTGGAGCAATTGTTCAGCCCTGTACAAATTCTTCAATTCCTGGTGTAACATGTATGGGACGACAGAAGAAAGGAGAAGCAGGGGGAGACAACAGCCCATAACTGGTCCCATATAAAGGAATAATTATTTGGGACCATATGTTCTATAAGAAAAGATTCTAAAATTTAAAATTGAACTCAAGCCATATGCATGTGATTGCAATGAGGGACATATACTTAAGTAAATAAAGAAAAACGAACAACCACGAAAAGTCAACACTGAAAATACAAATATCATTTAAATGCAATGTTCCATGTGCCAAGGTTGTAGTCCTGGGGTTATCATTTGGGAGTGGTAATGCAATGGGCCAACATCATCAGATTGTCATGGCTGACCTGGATTTATACCAAAGGGCCGTGTGATTGAGTGGGGGAGTAATAAAGTTAATTATAAAGATGATATGATTTTTAGTTTGGTGTTGGTGTTTTCATTTATGAAATGGATGGTTCATTAACCAGGCAGTTTGGCATTTTTTTTACTTTGAATCTGCAATTTGTCTTTTGATTTCATTAACATTATAAAATAATTTTGGAGTCACAATGGGCTCGATTCAATTTATTGAGCTCTATTCCATCCAGTTCACTGATAAATTTGGTTTTTGCTATTCTTTTGCTATTGTGAGAGCTGTGCACTTTTGATGATTGAACACTAGGTGGCAGAACGAGTCATTGTTTTAATAGGAGACCTGTAGAAACATATTGCCATAGAATTCACCACCAGCAAATTTCAGAGAATTGGGCTGGGGGAATAATTTATAAAAAGAACAAATTATACCAAAAAATAAATCTTTGTCCATTTTAACATATGAAGTATAAATAACCCATAATAGAAATTTCAATCACCTTCATCTGTAGTGCTTGGACATGGCCGTGGTCACTGATGGCGGTTCTGGGACCTTTAGAGGCCACATTGTGCATTTTCAATTTCAATAACCTTAGAAAATATTAACAAGTGAATGAGACTGATACTCCCATTCTTTACTACACAGAAGTCTCAGTACCTGTTTTTTTTACATAAGAGCCCCAAACATTAAATGTCACTTTCACTTCCTAACTTCTTTCTCATTGAAAAAAAAAAAGGGAAACTTCTTTGTGACTGCTAGATTCAGCAAACTGTCATTTTTAACATTTTTGCTTTCACATTTACATGGCGTACATTATCCTATATACAAAGATAAAGATTGTTCATTTGTAAGGATCTTCATACTATGACGTAATTAAAAACAACATCTGGCTCTTAGTAGGTCTTATATTCAGGTAAATGCATAATGCACCGTCTCATTATTTAAATACCAATGAAAATGCAGACGCAGCGTGTGAAAATGTAAGTACCCCCCTTACCACTTCTATAGGAATATGTTGTGTAAGTAGCAGCCAGGAGCGGCTCATAAATTGATTATCTGATCATCAGACAATGTGACCGGTGATGGTTATTCAGGTGTGTGTTACTACAATGCCACGGAGGAAAGACATAAGCAATGATCCTAAAGAATTAATTGTTGCTGCCCAGTAATCTGGGGAGGATTATAAAATAACTTCTAAACAATAAGAAGTCCATCATTCTACAGGGTGAAAGATTACTCACAAGTGGAAAACATTTAGGACAGTTGCCAGTCTTCTCAAGTGTGGACGTCCCCAAGTACCCCAAGGGCAGACCATGCATTGCTCAGAGCCAAAACCCAAGAGCTCCATCTCTTACATTTCAAAGTTCATGACGGCACAATAATATAAAGAACGAACAATTATGACTTGTTTGGAGGGGTAGCCAGGATAAAGTCTCTGAAAAGAACAATGGAGCATGTTGGAGGTTTGCAAGGTTGCATCTGAACCAACCACAAGACATCTGGAACAGTATCGACCAAAGTGGAGATGTTTGTCCGTGATGCACAGCGCCACGTCTGGTGAAAACTAAACATAGCATATAGTCGTATAAACCCCTCATACCAACTGTGAAGCATGGTGATTGGGGATGAATTTTTGCTTCTAGTACAGCCATGGGAGCTGGGCTGTCTGCTGTCAAGGGCGTGATTTATTAAGGCTGTCTAAGACTGGAGAGGATACACTTTCATCAGTGAAGCTGGGTGATCCAGCAAACCTGGAAGTCATTTGCTATTTTGCAGGCAAATGTTATGAATCCTGGACCAGCTCCAATCAAGGTTTGCTGGATCACCCAGCTTCACTGATGAAAGTGTTTGCTCTCCAGCCTTGGAGAGCTTTAATATATTAGACCCAACCCAAGTCTAATGTATATCAAAGTAATCAAATGTGAAGCCATAGACGTGACAGTGTCACCAGCCATTCCACTGTCTGAAAGAGAAAAGAATGAAGGTGCTGCAATGGCCCTGTCAAAGTCCAGACCTCAACCCAATTGAAATGCTGTGGCCATTTCGACCCTGCACAGTACCGCTTCTCTTTTTGGGTGGACAGGTAAATGCATCATATGACGTTGCCTGTAATTTGCTCGAGGTAGGAAGGAGAGGTGACATCAAATTGGATAATTACTTGGAAATGTCATTTTGTATTCATTCCTTGTTTGTTGAATTCCTATGTACAGTATTTTTGTTGTCAGCAGTGTGGGTGTCAGTGTGTTGTCTTTGGGATTTGGTTCGGTATCGTCACAAATATCAGAAATAGGGAACAGATAACCAAATTCTAGATGTGATCCAAATGGAACCAAACTCATGAACTACCTTCCTTGGTAGTGTCCGGCTTCTTTTCTTCCTGAAGGCATCCTGATTGGCTGTGCCCAGAATGGGGTAACTCACGCGCATGCGATTTCTGGTAGCCCACCTGAGCTACTCATGCCCTCAGCAAGGTTTGACACCTGCCAGGTAAGAATAATTATCACCTTAACTCTTTATGCAAACACCACCTTCCACTTTCCATCCCATCTCAGGGTCTAAACTACAAACCAGCAGTTTTTACCCAACATTTTTTACATTTTCATATATTGTAATTTTTATTTTTTTGTATTGCTATACCTGGCAGCTCTCCGGACCTCATTCCCGCCATCCTGCTCAGTTTTTGGGATTTCCATCCATCTGCAGGGGAAGTTCCAGCAGCAGAAGAAAGCTGGAAGGAGGTGAAGGTCACAGAGTTCCTTCAGAACTTTTTCTTAAAGCGGAACCAAACCCTGCAATACTCAGACAGGAACACGCCGGGGTCATCTTCTTCTCTTCCTAGACGCAGCCATCTTTTTTTCCTGGGACGGGATCACATAATTGCTGAGTACCCTGGGAACTAATGCTGAGCTGCTCATATGTAGGTCAGAAAAGTTCATCTAAATGACCCCAAATTGTTAAAGGTGGAACATTACTTCTGATTTAAGTTTGGGTCGGACCAGCAGCACCGTATGGCAAGGATTTAGTTGGTGTGACAATGCTGATACTTTGTAGTTATAATTAGAAGGTTACATTTCAAAGAAGGTAAAACTGCTAAATCACTAAAATATTTGAATAAAAAAAATCACCCATTTATGTTAATGGTAAAATGATGAACTTCTGTGGATAATGAAGGGCAGCCCCATGGCAAGGAGTAGATTGTAAGCTCTTCGGGGCAGGGTCCTCTCCTCCTCCTTTGTCACTGTCTGTATCTGTCTGTCCTTTGCAACTATTATTTATTATACAACGCTGCATAATATGTTGGTGCTATCAAAATCCTGTTTATTAATAATAATGGAATATTAACTATTTATTTTGGGCAGTAGGAGTCTACATTGTGTCCTATTCATTGGTATTATTATTATTTTTATAGAGCTATTGATCTCTGTAAGCAGCAGGCTTTTCACCATTTACTACAAAGAACCTTAAATAGGACTTGCTGATAGGAAAAGTAAAAAAAAAATCTACAATTTTCTATAAAACTCCAGAGAAAAAAAGATTGTTGGCTGGGTGGATGATGAGACCAGGCTGAAGCGTGAATATCAAACAACCTTTGATTCACTGAGGGAAATTTTCTTGAACTTCCAATAGCAGCATTTAGCCCCAGTAATCCTCATGTTTGCAATCCCCGGGGCACTAAAGGTTAATTAACCTCTATTGCCCCGGGGATTGCACACTCTTCTCAATGAATGCAGCCACAGCTGCAATCATTGAGAAGATGCCCAGCACAGGAGAA
>NC_092863.1:104809470-104824504 GCF_032062135.1 Pyxicephalus adspersus | reverse complement strand
AATCGGTGGGTGGCTTATTTGCGGGGGGGGGCTTATTTTTCATTTTTACCTAAAAAGGGGGGGCTGTCTTATTTGATGGCCCTGCCTTATCATCGGGGAAACACGGTACTTATATTAAAAGGTCAGGAGGTTCTCCCATGCTGGGCATCTTCTCAATGATTGAAGCTGTGGCTGCATTCATTGAGAAGAGTGTGCAATCCCCGGGGCACTGGAGGTTAATTAACTTCTAGTGCCGCGGGGATCACAGAGGATCTCCAGGACTGCATGATGCAGCCCTAGAAATCCTCCTGTTCGTGGAGAGCTTAAACTCTCTGCCAATCAGAAGGTCGTTTTCGCTACATTTTCGGTACGCGAGAAAGGCCCGATTGGCCACGAGATCGGACTTAATATTCTTGCTCGGTCATCCCTATTCACTGACCCAGGAAAAGGGTACTGGTGAAATTTTGGAGACATTCCCTTCACCTGATACCAATGACACTAATCCAGAGCTCTCCATAATACCGGCCTTGTATGCAGTGTGGGACTGACCCGGATTTTAACATCACTGTAGTGCTTTGGATCTGTTTGTTTTCTTTGTAGTTCTGCTATCAAATCCCCTGAAGAAGCAGCTGCTATTGGGAAACGTGTTGGGGTGCAGAAAATAAATCTGAGGGTTTTTTTATTGTATATTTGCACAAATTGTAAGAGGTAAAGCCATGTGATGGTCTTTTTATTGATTGTATGTTGTATATGATGACATTATTAATTATTATTATTAATTATTATTATTATTATTATTATTATTATTATTATTATTAATAATAATAATAATAATAATAATAATTATTATTTTTATTATTATTATTATTATTATTATTAATTATTAATATATAAGTACATGTTTGAAATAAAATGGAATTTTTATTCTCTTGATATGGATATGCCAGTAATTTCTTCAATTTATGGGGTGTAGGACTATTATTTTCCTCCAATTTTCCATAAAACACTTATTTCCTAAAATGAATGATAAATAAATGAAAGATATATTAATAAATTTGAAATATATGATATGATACAAAGCTTTATATATCACTTTCACCCTCCGCTGTCTTGTGATGTAGTAAGGACGGCTTCCATTACTGATAAATGAGGGACAAGCTGCTACATGACTATTCACTAAAATCCTTCTAATAAAAGCAGAAGGTGAATCCTGGCGGGTAAAATGTGTGGCGTTGCGATTAATGCATTGAGAGAGGTACTCCTGCCACACAGCCCGTCATGGATGAAGGATTAGCACACGGATCACCGAATGCAGAATCTGCTAAAAACTGTTCCGTCATCTATTTTATAGTCATTTATCTTCCTTTGAAGGAAACTGATTTGTATCCTGTTACACAAAAAATACTTTCTCTTGATGCATGTTGATCCAGCAATCATGAATGATTACTACCGAGCTGGCTTAATGTAGATTTATACCCACTTTATAGTATTATTCATTCTGCAGCTCAATTATATAATCTATGACAATCCTTCCAAAAAGATCCGTACTCAGGCACTTCTTGTTAAGGGTGACAACTGTCTCCCAATTAAGCCTCCCATGTTGTCACCCTGTTGTGAGTTTGGTGTAGACTACAAACATCCATGAGTATTATTCAGGCCTGATCCTCCATTGTCACTATCAGGAAAAAAGGCCAGTGAAATGACACGCAGGCAGCAAAATAGAAGAACAAAGCTGCAAGAGATCAGTTAGAATAAGATTACACAAGCTTAAAGATACTTAAGCAATACACAAAGCTTGTATAATAAATAAAATATTATCTTTCCTTTATATTTACTTTCCAAATGAATAAAATCAGCAGGTTTTATCACTTTTTAAGGGTGGCTACAAATGAACCCATTCTGAATGGAGCAGGAGTTGTAGCCACCGGGATTTGCAGCTCTGTAGGGATTTATAGGGCTCATTGAACACAGATTTGTGGAAGATTATAAGGAAGGAATTCATTATTATTACATTCATTTTCTATTTTTTTTTTTGTGTCTGACTTTAGTGGCACTTTAATGTATTCCTGTGACGGCTGCTGTGAATTATTAGGAAAGCATTAGGAGCAAAGCCGATCTTTTTTTCTTTTTTTGTTTTGGAATAGTTTTTCCATGTCATGGAGGAGCGTCGGGTTTCAGATAAATGAGGGGGTCAGTAGCCGGCTAAGGAAAACACAAAATGTTCTCATCAATGATAATAAATTGGATGGGATGATGACATTCACTGAGTGTCAGAGCCAAGAATTCTGAAACATCAATGGTGTTTGTTTTGGGGGAAAAATTAAAAAAAAATGACATAAAATGTGAATATTGCAGCTGCTCATCATCATAGATCGCTTCTGTTTACACAGCTGAAAATAACTTCATTAGAAATGCGATCTTCAGGGGTTCAGAAAATACAAACAAGAAACAATAGGGGGGATTTAAAAAGTTATTCCCCCGTCAATTCGCTCATAATTTTTGTATATACATAAAGCATTTCCCATTGTTACAGCTGTGCACTTCCACAAGTGGCCACTAGGTGACAGAACAAGTCGTTGTTTTAATAGGAACTGAATCAAAAGATTCAACCACTTCTCAGCAAATTTCAGACGAATTGGTGGGGGAATCATTTATAAATAGAGCCCTATGTATGGATTTTAGTTAATACTTGGACACTGTATTTTTTCATGTAAAGTTACACTTATTGTTCATCAAGAAAAAAAAATGGGGTGTGCAGGATCCTTTACCCGAGTCATCTGGTTGTTGGTGGGTGAAAGATGTGCAAGAGGGTGAAAAATATTAAAATTGACATTTGCATGGCTCGGGGGAAGTTTAAATTTGTGTATGAAAGGGTTAACAGCTGTTGATAACACTCAACCAGTGAGAGCGCCCTCTACTGTTACACCTACACAAAAACCTACATTTATAGCACCAGATATCTTTTCATGTTCAGACCATGCATGGATAATATGTCAGCTTCAGTTTTTGTCCACAGTACTTCTGCAGACAATGCCTTCATCTGTTTTTCCCTGCAGAAGGACACACCCATTTTCGTTTAGCCATCATCCAGGCTCACTGTCTACATCAGGGGTGTCAAACTCAAATACACAGTGGGCCAAAACTCGAAACTTGAACAAAGTCACGGGCCAAAATTGAAAATGAAATAGCACTGCTACTACAATTGCCTGCGTCTATAAAACAGTCCAATGTAGGGCCACGTATAGGCAGAGAGGGCGCTGGTCTATAGACGCAAATGATGCCGAGAATTGTAGTAGCGGGGATATTTCAATGCAGCGGCGGGCCAGCTGCCATTTATATTTAGGATTCCCTTTGGGGAGCTCAGAAAAAAGGCCAGATGTGGCCCGCAGGCCAGAGAATGACACCCCTGGTCTACATGCTGGACTGAGATCACAGGGTCATTTCAGTCCCGTGATAAGCCACAGGAACAGCGGACCTAACCACTTCCCATTGCAATAAATGGGAGCACATGGGGGCCTTTATTTGCACACCGCTACGGCAGGTCATAGATCCCCTATGATAGATTACCTTCTGCAGTTTTGGAGAGTTTTAATAAATCAGGCCCAATGTCTCATGCTAAAGACACTTAAAATATAATGATTTGTAGGTTAAACACTGGAGGTCGCTCTCAGTGGATCAGTGTTATGCAAAAATGTCTCAAACTAAAGACATTGAAAATGTAGTGATTTGAAGGTTTAACACTAGAGGGCGCTCTCAGTGGATCAGTGTTATGCAAAAATGTTTTTATGCCAAGCACCCTTGCAATGTAGTGATTTGTAGGTTAAACACTAGAGGGCACTATTGGTGGATTCTGCTATCAACAGCTGTTAACCCTTTCACGAGGGGACATTTTGTGGCACACAACATTACATTTCTCCAGAGCCCTTCATAGACCAGTTCTGTTGGTCACCCTGCTGCATATCTCTCACCCCCAACAACCAGAGGACTTAGGTGGAGGATCCTGAACACCAATTTTTTTTCTTGATGGATTGGCCATAGGAGACACCAATTGTGCCCTTGGCAGTGCCAAAGAAGTGATGCATCTGAGCAGCAATGCATTCTGGGATTTATATTATAACCACATTTGCTAACACAAAAAGATTGACTTTTATCACAGGACAGCAAAAAATACAAAAAAGTGAGAAATCCGGGATGCTGTGACACTAAATGGATTCATTTCACTTTCAGCCTGACTCTCCATTGACATTTTGTTCCTCCCAGCAGAGGATGAGAACCGCAGTTTATTGCAAGATTTACAGGATGCAGAAAAAAAAGTTATCATTGGGCAATCAAGGGACGGTTTAAAAGAAACCCCGGGTCCGCTCCATAAAAATATAGGTTATTTCCAATACAGAAATAGTTGATGCAGCTTTCCTGCTAAAATGACATTGATGCAATGAGAATCATTCATGATCAAGACTGCAAGAATATGAATATTTAGATTATAGAATAGATTGCAGATTTATCTTTATGATCTTTTGTGCATCTGACTTTTTATAAAATGTGTGAATCCTTGCACAAAAATTTACGTGTTGATCCTGCAAGAAATATTGCGAGTTGCTAACTTCCCGTGTATTCTGATTGCTATCGGGTATATTGAACCGAGATTTCTATTAACACAAGATGGCTCGAAGATTTGTTCCCGGATCTGTTCCTGCCATCCTCCTGCTTGGTTCCCATGTCTGTATACCTGCTGTGCCCATTTTGAGGGGTTCCTGCCATCCCTGTACTTGGTTCCGGGGGTCTCCCTAACTGTTGTGCCCATTATAGGGGGCCCCCATCATCTCAGCATTGAGTTCTTATATCTGTATACTTGCTGTGCCCATTATAGGGGGCCCCATCATCTCAGCACTGAGTCCCTATATCTGTATACCTGCTGTGCCCATTATAGGGGGCCCCATAATCTCAGCATTGGCTAGAAGATTTGTTCCCGGATCTGTTCCTGCCATCCTCCTGCTTGGTTCCCATGTCTGTACCCTGCTGTGCCCAGTATGAGGGGTTCCTGCCATCCCTGCTCTGGGTTTCTGGGTCTGTACCCTGCTGTGCCCAAAATAGGGGGCCTCCATTATCTCACCACTGAGTTCCTATGTCGGTATACCTGCTGTGCCCATTTTGAGGGGTTCCTGCCATCCCTGTGCTTGGTTCTGGGGGTCTCCCTAATTGCTGTGCCCATTATAGGGGGCCCCAATCATCTCAGCATTAAGTTCTTATATCTGTATACCTTCTGTGCCTATTATAGGGGAGGGCCATCATCTCTGCACTGAGTCCCTATGTCTGTACCCTGCTGTGCCCATTATAGGGGGCCCCATCATCTCAGCACTGAGTTCCTATGTCTGTACCCTGCTGTGCCCATTTTGAGGGCCCCATCACTCCAGCACTGAGTTCCTAAGTCTGTGTACCTGCTGTGCCCATTATAGGGGTCCCCATCATCTCAGCACTGCACTGCCATCCCTGTGCTTGGTTCTGGTGGTCTACCTAACTGCTGTGTCCATTATAGGGGGCCCCATCATCTCAGCATTGAGTTCTTATATCTGTACACCTGCTGTGTCCATTATAGGGGGCCCCCATCATCTCAGCACTGAGTTCCTGGGTCTGTACCCTGCTGTGCCCATTATAGGGGGCCCCATCATCTCAACACTGAGTTCCTATGTCTGTATACCTGCTGTGCCCATTTTGAGGGGTTCCTGCCATCCCTATGCTGGGTTCTGGAGGTCTCCCTAACTGTTGTGCCCATTATAAGGGGTTTCCATTTCATTGCCTCATTTATATTTATTGTATATTGCAATACATGATATTATACCCGGGATACACTGTGTCACACCACCACCCATGCCAGTTGCACCCCGGTGTTCTATAAGCTGTCTTGGTGTTCCAGTTGCATTCCGTAGATCTCATCCACAGAGGGAACATTACGGGAACATTCCCCACTAATGATTTACAGGCGGCCTCTATTATGAGCTCAAAAACAAATTTCATTCTAAATTCAGCAATTTGTTTACTGAAGATCAGAATTTAAAGCCGTTTTCCTTCCTGAAAAGTTATTTTATCGTTTTCACATACTCCATCCTCGGATTTTATTCTGTATTTGGAGACAACAATCTTCTTATTTTGTCTTCCTGATTGCCGTGTTTGTGTTCCGTTTATCAGTAAGAATGTAATATTGTGTTCTCATGGTCACAGTCTGCCTCAATATGTGCCAACTCTTAGGAAATCAAAGGAGAAAAAATAAAGGAAAAAGTATCACCTGCCACATTCACCCCACTGGTGAGTAACATAGCAAGAAAATTCATGGGAAAGTAATAGGAAAAAAAGTAGTCTTGATACTGACGCGTTTCGCCGAATAGGCTTCCTCAGGGAAAACAAGCAAGAGTCCTTATATTCCTGGATAAATGGAGGCCGGGCATATATTCCAAAGGATACAGAAGATTCTCACTGTGTTTGATACTATTGCCAGATAATTCAGTGAAGGGTTAAAGGCAGCTGATAAGGGTTAACCACTTTCCATTAGACCTGATAGTTATCTCAAAGTTTGCACACAGCAGGCTGACAACAATGTTATTATTATTATTATTTTTATTATTATTATTATTAATAATATTAATGTTACAAACTGTAAAGCCGTGGCTTAACATTGTCAGTTTGCTGCTGCTAGAATTTCCCAAACTTTACAACAAATAAAAAATAATTAGCTTAAGAACAAAACCAAAGAAATAACAAAATGTATCACAGAAGCATGACGTCAGCCGTATAAAACTAGGCTTATTATTATTATTATAATTATTAAACAGGATTGATATAGCGCCAACATATTACGCAGCGCTGTACGTAAAACTAGGCTTAGCTAGAAATAGGCTGAGAATTTGGGAATGATTTCCTTCAGACATTGCTATAATAAATTGTGGCTCTGCTCACTTTGAGTTGTGGTTTTCCAGGATTTTCAGCCTCTTTATCTCAGTGATTGTGTGAACTACAGACATATACCACACAAATACAGAGATATATTACACTTGTGCCTAGGCACACTTACATCAGATGGAATTGCAGGCCACGGATTTATTTTGGGGTTCAGCTTGGGTATAATGATTGTTTTTATAACTCAGCAAATCTTTATTTGTAATTTAGCTCCACATGAAGTTTCCCATGACACCTTTACTGTTTTTGTGTTGCTGATTGAATTTCACCTTCCAGTATTGCAGTCACAGTATCGGGCCCCAGGCGCTGTCCGGTGTCATTGTGGTCGGTGCTGGCCGCTGTACGGGGAATGCTGAGTGGTAAATGGTCCGTGGTACTGAGAGACATGGCACGGCCCGGTCACAGAACATTAACACCCGGAGCTCCCAGAGATATCATTATCAGCAATGTCTGCTAATATCACTTTATAACATTCCACACAAATCTGACAAAATCACCTCCTGAAACAAGAAAAGTTTAGGGAAATCACAATCAGCGCACAGTTAATGTTTATTATGATAATATTTATATAAAGGTTTTCATGTGGTTTCTGCATTTATTTGTGGGCTGTATATTTTATGATTTATACCATGTGCTGTACACAACATAAATTAAATACACAACATACACAATATACACAACATATACAACATACATAATATACACAACATATACAAAACACACAACATACACGACATGCACAATATACTCAACATGCACAATGTACATAACATATACAATATATACAATATACACAATATACACAGGGTACAGAACATACACAATATACACAACATTCATGATATATGCACAATATTCTCTGAATGGCTTCAGAAAGACGGATTCATATACAGATGGGAAGATCTCATGTGAAACAAAAAAGAAACAATAAAGAGGAATCATTTTTTATCTGCAATCTGTTTATTCTTGATAAGATATTATTGTGGTATATTCTTGTATTGTTTGGCCTATTGTTTCCTAATTACAATGATTATAATCCATTTAAAATAAAATATTATGCAGTGTGGTTTGGAGGAACTCAAGTGACACAAAGTCCTGACCTTAACCCTGGAGAAGAATTAACCCTTTAATTACAAGCCAGGTCTTCTTCTCATTTATAATTAGCACCTGACCTCATGAATTCTCTTCCTGCTGAATGGGCACCAATTCCCACATTCCAATTTATTCCCTGGAAAGCCTTGCCAGAACAGTGGGGGCTGGTATACCCTCCAAGGAGGGGCAATCACAGAATATTCACCATGGATCAGCGTGGCATGCCCAGCAAGCGCACATAGGTGACATGTGAACGTATATTCGCCTCTATTTATAAATGATTCCCCCTGCCAATTCCTCTGAAATTCACTGACAGATGTCGGATCTCTATAAGGGTCTCATTTCAGTTCCTTACCAAAAGCAGGACTTCAAGGGCTTTTATCGCCAAAATACCATCAAAGCATTGTATTAAATATACATATACACATATAACAATACATTATATAATAAAAGTAAGATCTCTAGACAATATATTACATATAGAAGGTTGTTCTCAGTGTGAATACTGGATGGATAAGTAATTATATGACATACAGGTTGGCTGTTATAAACTCTTTTTTCAGAAATTTATTCTATTCAGGACACCATTACCAACTTGTGTACTTCTCCGGGACAGTTGGGATATTGCTTTTTCCATTGTCTATTGGTTCCTCTAATGAATTTCATTTACCTGTTGATTGTCCATTACATTCAGACTTATCCTCTCGTCTCAGTTCTATACTCTCCTGTACTTGTTTCCGCTGCTTGAGTCAGTTCACCTATCTGTGTGTGAATACCAGACCATTCTCCCGCAGTAGGGTAATTCATATGTGATCGCTAGTATTAATTCCTGAGGAAGCAGCCTAGTTGCTGCGAAATGCGTCGCAAAACAGAAGGAAATTTCCCCAAACTCTGTGTCATGGTACCTACCAATCATTAACCTTCTATATCTAACATGATGCCCAGCAATTTTACTAATAATATGTTATGTATTGTTATATGTTTATATGTAAATTAAATAAAAGGCTTTGATGTTATTTTAACAATATAAATCCCATTTTCTTGACCTTCCTTGTTCAAAAAATTTGCTTTTGCTATTGTATTTTTGGGATGTGGCTTTTTATACTTTCTGTGTTCCAAATGAATGCTCACTATTAGGGGCTTTTCATCCAAGTTTTCACTCATTTCAGTTCCTAATAAAACAATGACTCGTACTGCCATCTAGTGGTCAATCATCAAAAGTGCACAGCTGTCACAATAGGAAAAGCTACCTGTATAAAAACCATGAGACAATTTACAGGGGGATTATTTATAACCCCCCTAAATGTTACTTTGGTAAATAAATATGTAAAATCCTGCAACCCTAAAATATTAATAACATTAAAAATATATATTTTATTCCTGGCTGTCATAGCCACCCCTCCTATCCATACAGTTAAAGTTTTACCAGAATTATAAAACTTTGACCTGAAAAACCTGTAAAACCTCTGAACACACCAGGGGTGAATTTATAGGTGTTTTCCGTATGCCGCTTCAAGAAAACATGTAAACGATTGATGAAAAATGTAATAAGGTGCTCGGCCGAATAGAAATATTATTTCCTGGATACATTTCTGGCTGGGTAATTACATGGCTGCAGGGCAGCACAGAGGCACAATAATACAATACACAAACAGAAAAGCTAGAAAGATCAAGGAAAAAGTAATTACTGGCACTGCTTATTTAGTGGTTTGCTTTATTTTTCATTTAATTCAGGAACAATTAAAATTTTAAGTGGAATTGAACTTAAATAGTGGGAGTAGGTTGGGGTTTTTTTCAGTAGGCAGAATACTATGTTAAAACTTACCTGGCTATTTGAAATCTCATAAGCAATGTATTTATTTAATATTTTTCCATCAATTCAGCTAAAAACATGGCCATAGGAGATTTAGGAGATGCAGCTTTTACCATTGTGACTGCTGTGCTCTTTTGACAAATGGCCACTAGGTGGCAGAATGAGTATTAATTGAATGTGCATTGAAATGGGCAATTGCATAGGGATTGGGAGGGTTTTGCATTAAATTAGAGCCAAATTAATGGGCAATAAATAATATTGCAGGCTAAACTGCATAGGGCAGCTCAGTATACATCCATGGCATGTCCCAATGAATGAACTTAGGAGAGAATGAGTTACATAGCAGAAAATCCTGTTTTTTGACGATGGTTTAATCATATGTTAATAAGCTCCTCATCTGACACTTATATAGAGTTGTCCGAACAAGAATCTTAAACAGTCTCTGCATTTTTCCCTTGTGCCTCTATAGGCCACATTGTCATTGTGCCTTTGTATGTCATGGCAACTACATAGATTGCAGGTACAGCCATTTGTGTACCCTTGTGCTTTATAGGTGTAAATGTCTGGGCTTGTACAGAAAGCCAAGAGCACCAGATTACATCATGGGGCATATAGGCATGGCATGATGAGGTCAGGTGATCTGAGGGGGCACATATATAATTGTATGCCAACCAGGGATGGATTTATACTTTTTGCTCCCCTAGGCTCCCCTATATCTGTCTCCCATATTGACATTGAATGTCCATGCAATGTCACTTTGCGCAGTAGGGTCCAGCCAGAGAGGGATCACTGTAATACAGATAGTCAACTTGAAAATGTATTGCAAAATATGCAGACCAAGAACCCCTATTTTGTTATGCAAAGGTTCACTGGAAATATGTACTAGTGAATTGCAGTGTACAAACGGTTAATTCAGAATATATTTTCAAACAATTCTGTTATTATGAAATGATCTACTGCTGTATACAAAGAAAAATCTCCCATTTCCTAAACTTTTGGGTAGTTTCTGTATCTCTACCATAGGGACTACACCGACCGATTTCATCACAGCTTGCTAATATCAAGCTAGCTATAATAATATTGTTCTATTAGATGGGTCTATTGCATTTAAGGCACATTTAAATAGTTCACAAATTCTTAAAGCAAATATTTCCATATGTTCCACCAATATTATAAAGATTAATATTTCTGATATCCTTTGGAAAATGTTATGTGTGTATGATAAGGAGCGACGTGGCGTGATTAATAACTTACTCCCCTGGTATGGTATTGAACAAGGAGTCTTTCAAAAGCTGGCGGGTATTAGGAATGATAAACACAGAGGGCTCTATTTATAAATTATTCCCCCAGCCGAATTCTTTGAAATTCGCTAGTGGTGAATTCTATGGCAATATGTTTCTCCAGGTCTCCTATTAAAACAATGACTCGTTCTGCCACCTAGTGGTCAATTTCAAAAATGCACAGCTGTCACATTAGGAATGCCTTATATAGAAGAAAATTATGAACAAATCCAGAGCGAAATGACAGAGCCCTAGAATTATAAGAAAGGTTGATTTACCAAAGCAATATAGGCTGTTCACAAAGCAAAGGAAATAAACCCCTTGCAAGGTATATTTTGCTCATCTTAGTGAAGCTCTACTGACAACAACCACATCTTCACCGATTTCTTGCTCGAGGGCATCTCATCCTTAAAGCCCCAAATTGCTAAGGTCCCCTGCCATGCCTATCATGGTTTTTCTCACTCTGGTCCCAACCTTCTGCTATATCATATGGCTTTTCAGAGACATATATGGAATCTCCATGACTGGTCCATAATCCATCCATAATCTATACAGGTACATTTCACATTCATGTGGACCTGGCTGGGATCATGATTGGATGATGGCATTGAGGGGGCTTTGGTAACTTTTCCTTGTGGACCTGGGAGTTGTGTGGATTATGGCATGGGGGGGATGTATAGCTTTGATGTGGACCTGGGGGATGATGGATAATGGCATGGGGAGTTCTTTTGGCTGGGATGTGGTCCTGGGTCCATTGTGGATTATATCAATATGGGGGTAAATACGGCTGGAATGTACACCTGGGGGTTATTGATTATGATATGGGGATTTATTGGCTGGAATGTGGACTTGGAGGTTACGAATTATGCCATGGGGGTCTTATGGCTGGAATGCGGACCTGGGGGTTTTGGATTATGTCATTGGGTTTTTATGGCTGGAATGTTCACCTGGGCCAGGTAAGGGTTATGTCATTATAGGGGGGTATATGGCTGGAAAGTGGGCATGGGGGTTATGGATTATGGCATGGGGGTCTTATGGCTCGAATGTATTTAACTGATAGAAGGACATGGATATAGTCAATATGAAATTTGGTTAGGAAATGGCTCAGATGTAAATAGAGGATTGCTTATTCAAAAGAAGGGGATTTTCAGGTAGAGGTATATCCGATAAACTAAAACATTTGGTTCCAAAGGTACACAAAGAAGTTACAATGCCATAACACATGAAGTAAAACCCCAAAACCTCCAACAATGAGGGGATTGTGTTACAGAGAAGTATGCCAGCATACATGGGGTGAGGTTCTGTTTATTAAGGATATGCAGAAACAAGTCCCAATCACTTTGTGGTTTAATAAACCTCTGGCAGGAAACAAGAAGTTGTGGAGGAATCAGTGTATGGACAATTCATCCTAATCTGGATATTAATGTGGGTGGTATGGAAAAGGTGTTGAGATTGTTGGTATATAAATAATTCAGAGAAGAGAAGATCATAAGTACTTTGTAGGGCTGGAAATTATTTAACCATCTTGAAAATAGTTTTACCCTTAAGAAGACAATTCTGGTGCCAGGAAGATATTTTAATTGATGCATGAAAAGTTTGGGTACTTGCAGCTCCGGGTATAGAGATATAGAGATTTGTGATTGGGATGAGAAGAGCTTGGAGAATCCCGAGGGTGGAAAAAAGACTTTTATGGCGGGATAAGGGCAAAGTGGAAGAGGAAGGCCCATTTAGGTAACTAAATGTTATGGCTCCATTCTCCAAGAAAAGAGAACTCTCCAGGTATATCTTGGAGAAGAGTTCCATCAATGAAAAACTTTCTGAGCATGTGTAGTAATGGGATATATTAGGGAGGTTGAAGTCTTTTTAAAACTACCAAATATTTGAATTTGACTACCATGTTCACAGAATGACAATGCTGTAGTACAATTTTGCACGCCCTTGGGCAGCCAGTTGGCTCTACTGGCCTTAATAGGGGTGTGAACCCACCCATAATGCAATGTATTTTGCTAAAATATGGATTTTTCCTTCCAAATCTTTTTCTACAAAACATAATTTTAATATTTTATACTATATATTATTCAGTACTTTATATTAGTAAGTGGGAAAAAGTATCAAATAAACAATACTGTTACAGGTCTGATATTTTTATGATGTCTCCATTAAATCTGGAATTTGGGAAACCAAACAACAAGGGAAAAAATTCAGATTTAATTTTTTTTTTTTAATTTTGCACTGTTACCTTCATCTGCAAAAATAAAATATTAGTTTACAATATTCATCTTTAGTTTGGAAAATTCTTCTACCATTCTTTTTTCTGCCACTAGATGGTGCCAAACATCATAGGTAAATTACAGCCGGTGTCATTGAAACAAATACTTTTGGGTCCAGGTTATATTGGACAACCCCCAGGGAGCCGGTCATCATGTGACGTGAGTACCCTACAGTCTACAAGGGAGCAACACCTACCAAAACACAGAGAAAATAGAAAAAGGAACAGTGAGATAATGAAACTACAAGAAGAAATGATGTTTGTTTAGGGCGATTTTAGCACTCTGATTTAGGAGGTCTTTAGGAAAGGGTATGGTGGTAGAAGATTTGGGCTTTTACTCTTGGTTCTCTTAGTATACTACATATAGGAGCTGCCCCGACTGTGCACAGTAATTGCCCAGCAGCTGGAGAAATTTGTCAGCAGTGGAGAAGAAATAATCTCCAGATGGAAGATATTACTTTTCAGTTAATAGTAATTACCCCCCATATATAATTTTTGCACAAAGCATTGGGGGTGATATACGTATATTCACCTCCATACCTGAGCCAGGACAGTGAGCCGGCACACCTGTAGAGACACAGCCCTCCTTCGCACGTAGGTGGATCAGTGAGGGGATCCCCTTGCTTGGCTGATGGCGAAAAACACGCCCAGACCCAGCACGTCACAGGCGTTTACAAGGCGGCATGAGACTTCTGGAACACCACCTTCCTCCCGCCTAGCTACACATTTTGCTGCCTCTCTACACACTGAACGCGGCTTTTTTCTTTGTTGTTCTATGCACCTCCATACATAATTATTCAGTAATATACACCAAACAATCACTTTCCTTTATGCCCCCGCGTGCTAAGCCTGCGAGCCGCAGTGTTCAGGGAGAGCGTACACAATCCAGACATCGCAGTTAAACAGAATTAAGATAGATAATGTGTTTTGTTTTTAAAGCCTAACTAAAGTCAAAACAAATTTAGCCTCCTGGGAGGTTTAGGAAGTGAAGAACATTTTTTTGGTATAGGTGACCCCCATTGGGGAGATTTTATTGTATGTGTGTCAGATGGAAGACATATATAGTTCCCTGTATAGCAGGACATATGGAAATATCTGCTGGTTTATAGAGAACATCTGGAAATGTTGACTGTGTATAAGTGTTACTGCACATTAACACTCCCCCCCCCACACACACACACACCTAATGCCTTGACACTCCTGTTCTGTAGCTTCATAGCTGTCTATCTTCAGTATGAAATCTGAGGTGTCTGTAGGGGCAGTGTTATGGTCTTGGGTACTTATGGGGGCAGTGTAATGTTTTTAAGGTGCTTGTGTGAGCAGTGCTATGATCTGGGGTACCTGTAGAGGCAGTGTTGTGATCTTAGGTGCCTGTAGGGCAATTTTGTGATCACAGATACCTGTGAGGGCAGTGTTATGATCTGGGGTGCCTGTAGGGGCAGTGTTACAATCTGGGATGCCTGTGGGGGCAGTGTTATGATCTGGGATGCCTAAAGGGGCAGTGTTATGATCTGGGGTGCTTGTATGTGCAGTGTTACAATCTGAGATGCCTGTTGGGGCAGTGTTATAATCTGGGGAGCCTGTAGGGGCAGTGTTACAATCTGGGATGCCTGTGGGGGCAGTGTCATGATCTGGGGTTCCTGTAGGGGC